>NW_023596921.1:9904081-9954328 GCF_011947565.3 Pollicipes pollicipes | reverse complement strand
AGTCAAACAGGGGTCTCTGTGCCAGTTATTTGATCACATGCAGTGATCAGGGATCTTGTGCAACAAAGAGGGCTCCTGCCCCGATCCAGGGCCAAATTCCCGTCAGAAAGCCTTCAGCGTCAGCAAGGGCACCAATGCATCATAAATATCCGTACTGTGCCTCCGGATCTGCAGGCGATCCCGCCTCCATGTCACCAGAATGGCAGCTGTTGGACACCCGCGCTGGGACGGAACGACCAGTAAGCAATTGACCCGTAACAATGGCGTGTACCCTACCGTTTTTCTCACACCCCCTAATATTCAATAGAACGAATCGAAATAAGATCAAAATCATATCCAGCGCTTAGCCGAGAACGTCTATTCTCTTACAGAACCGACTGGCAAAACAAATTGCATGCAATTTATTTCGCCTGTGCGATAGCAATCTCAGGGGCAGGAAACACTATGGCCGGGCTGCAGTTTTTGTTGAACTGAAAGGCGTTGACCGCTGCAGATAACACCAGACGGTGAAGGCCAGGTGTGCGAAAACGACCGTCGTGAAATAACGCTTCCGAAAGTCAAAATCAATTCGTGCTGTTCAAAGATTAGACTGTCGTGAATATTTAACTTTCATAATTTTGAGCATGTTTTCTCGCGAGATTAGCAGCTGCAACAAACAAAAAAACAGAGAGTGTATTGTTACCCTTCCATTTCTATCACCCGATTCCAGCACCAGTTCGCATTGTAACAACTGCTTATCCACTCCTTAAAGCATTCATTTAAAGGCAATGCTCCACATTTAACTCTTTGGTGTACTTATAAGTGGAAAAAACTTTTAACACGATTCCAATCTTTAGTAAATATGTTCCTCAATACGCTATTGCTTGATTACGTCAGCTACCTCGCCAAAACATTGATTGAAGATCATTGACCCCGTATATTTTAAAAGATGGTGCTCACGAAAGCCAGACAATTAACGACTGAGCGTTCCTATTTGTCTTGGCATTGATCGCTGCATAGCTAATGGAATGACAGGGTTTGAATTACAACGAAGTAGTCTCCGCACATCTTTACGAGCATGCAGCTCGGAAAGAAGAGGGACTAATGTTTTAAGAAGCGCAGGGCTGTGAACTGCACAGAAGACTTTCAGACAGCTATTCCAGTCAAAGCCCTGTAGAAATGTGGAACACTCCCTCCAAGGGTCAGAGCGGCACAGATAACCGCCACAAAGTCCTTCTAATTGTAAGAATTTTTGTCCCAAAGCGTTTAAAAGGTGCTTCTTTCAGATCCTTCCTCATTGCCGCCTGCCCACTTGGCCGCCCACCTGGCGAAAGCCGCGAGGCCAACACCGCGCGGCCTATGGAGACTGCATCGCCGAGTGTTTTGGTTTTTTCTAAGGCGTGTCCAAAACGTGCGCGCGAATGTTTATAGAAATATTCTGCGTAACTTTTACTTATTTATTCCGGCTAAATGTTGAACATTCCAAGACGAGCAAGTGTTGTCAATCTTTATAGGAATTGCTGGCCTCATTTTGATTTACATTCAACGTTCACAGGGTCCTCAATATCTCTATAGACCTTCTTCCCTAAGGTATAAGAGACTACGCATCTGTCCGATATAAACCCAAATTAGTTTTCTGTTCTTAAAGAGTCTATTTTCTATGGTCTATCGTGAAGCGATGAACCACAGCGTCAACCACTGAGGGTCAACGATGATCGGGATTCAAGAATGAAGAGCCATTCTGGCCCAAAAGGCAACAGCGTGTCAGTTGTGCGTTGTTGTCATGCTCGTCATGATAGGTAAAGCTAACATAAACCATCAGTGCGGTTCTAAAAAGGAAGGATACCCACAAGACGTTGTGAAGGGTGCGACTAGGCGAAGTCGTCACAAGATCCCACAAAGAAATTTACGAAAAGTTTCCGTCGTAAATATTCCAGACCAAAGACGCTCTTGTAAAAAGTTACTTGCGTTTTCTTCATTGCCCTACTTTGAAATAAACTTGTGTACCAACGAAGCCAAGCATCCCACTGCAACTGAAAGTTAGCAATCGCTTCCTTCCACCGTAACTACTCCATTCACAATGAAGACCACTTTCGCTGAGATTAACTTACGACAATTGTTTGTCTCGTATGGAATTTTCGCGATCAATCCCCCGCGGCAGCCATCTCTCCTGAGTGCAGTTAGCGGCCTGTTCAAGCGGCGCAAGACACAAGAGACAAGCAGAAAAGTCAACTGTAGGGCAAGGGGACGATCGTTTGACAGATGTGGTTTGCGGAGGCCTTCCAAGCACTGTTCGTTGATGATGTGAAGGTAATTTGAAGAACTGGTTGGCAAATGTTAAATAAAAGCTTTGGCGCAGTCTTTTCTAGATAAGGCAGCTACAGAGAGTTCGGTTTCTCTCATGGCGAACAGACCACCAGCTTATTGTAATGGTAGTGCTAGAAAAGAACGCGAGCGTCCTTTGCACGATTGCACCACTGTTCCTTACCTATGCCACATGTGGTGAAGTGACCTAGTCGAATCGTGTGATGGGCGATGATGGGCGGATCGTGTCTCGTCCGCTTGGGCCCATCTGTTTCTTACTGCCTGCTTAAGTGCGATAAGCTGCAAATGTACATGAGAAATAGATTGACCGTGGTGCTGTTTCCGGTGCACCCAGAGAATTCAGTTCGCATGCATGACACAATTCTACGGCAGTTATATTGGCTTCTATAGAGAGCATTCCAGTTTCGTTGTAACTTAGAAGCACGCTCTTCTCAGAAAAAGGATCTCAAATAAACTTATCGCTTTGAATAGTAGATGCACGGTACACATATACACGCGGCCGTCTATAAACACGTTGCGGATGGGGTAGGAGCTTTTGGTGAAACACAACCGAGGCTTAAGAAGGGAGGGGTGGTGGACGACGCAACGTCAAGTTCTGGTGTGGTCATAAACCATGCTGAAATCCTTTCACCAAAATGTCTTTACAGCTCAGTCCAGGGAGCAATCATCACAGCTTGAGAAAATGATCGGGCGGGCGGCTCCTTAACGTTAGGCGGTGACGTCACAAAGTCGCCCTGGCTTGAGCAAGGTCCTCGAACAGAGCAGCGGCGTTGTATGCCAACGTCAACGGCGTAGCTTGCAAAGCAGAAGTCACGCAGAAATGCTGTGGTCGGTCTTGTCTATTATCGTGCAACGTGGTATCAAATTCGTGTTGTTATGTGGCCTCGGTGCGTGCTTTTATGTCACGGGTGGGAGAAATGCGAAGTGGTGTGCGAGCATTGGGCAATAGGGAGCATCAAAGGCGTTTTTTTTTTTTGGCAGCAGGATGTCATCCTGTGAGGCGGCCTCTTGCAAGAATGTTGAACAGCGCAATGAAAGCACTTTAGTTTTTTACCTTTAAAAAAAAAACGATCCAACTGTCATGCAAACATGAGTACACCGTTGCTCTTGGACTTACTATAAATGTGGAGAATGCGGTAATCTGATCTGATCATATTCAAGATCATGACTGATCCCGGTCATCTGGTTAAGTCCCACACCCAGTCTTAAGCCATGCATTCGACCAAATGCAGACCCAATCTTAAGCCATGCATTCGACCAAATGCAGCTCCTTCTATACAACTGAACATCGCCGGCACGCCGAAGCGAGTATGTGTGTGCTTAAAAAGCAAAAGTACACTCACCCCCTTGATTAAAGGTGAGTGTCAGGGGCGTAGCCAGGGTTTGCGACGGGGAGGGACAAGTTTGCACGAGCGAGTCCCAGCCGCATTGACAACACGTCTATGCACTGTGAACTGACTGACAAATCCGACAACCGCTAATAGGCACAGTACCTAGCGCATCAATGAGCTACCAATATTGGTTTGCCCTGGTGCCTTGAACATTTCTTTCAGCTGCGTGCCGTACATATTTGCCCAGCCTATGTGCGAGTCGTGTTACTAATGAACCACTTTTGGACTCTTCGTGTCACTGCCCATGCTAGTGTCTGAGATTTCAAACAAAACTATTATTTGCCTGGTCACCAAAGTTCGGGATTACATACAGTAATATCATGTTAAAAAGCTGCTGCCGTGCCTAAAGCCATAGACCTTGAACCTCACGAGCAGAGATGAATGGAGGGAGGGGGGCCTCGGATGGCCGCGCTGTTCTCGTGTATTATTGCGTCGGAAAACAGTAATGGCGGTGCCACCCCCCTGGAGCAGCCGATGCACTGAAATGGGACCATGAAACGGGGCCATCCAGACAAATCCGTGGCCATGGCCAGGAGCGGTAGATATGAGAATGGTGCGCGCAGTGCAGTACTCGTCGGCCGTTGACCCTCCCTCTTACTCGCTCGGATTATGTCACGCTGGACCGCAAAAAAGTGGTTGTGTATGAAAACAAGCATGCGATAACCAAAGAAAGGGCATGTCCGGGTCCAACACGTTTTGCTGTCACAATGAGAAACAACACCGGTGGCTTGTAATACGGTCTGATTAATGCGCCTGTCAGGTACGTGGAAATGACCTATTTCGTTGTGTCGCAGATCTAAGATCCAGCTGTGGTGGAAATGGCAGGGCATGCGGACGCTGTGGAGGCCGCCTACCAGCAAATAGTCGCGAGGCCTCCAGTGCCCGCTCTGAACGAATTCGGCGAGGACGACGAGGTCAACGAGTCGGGCGAAGACAAGCCTCATGGTGGTGACGGCGAGAGAACCGAAAACGGCCCCCGACGCGGCGACGAGATAGACGAGGTCAACAACCAGCACGGGGCGCTGACCCTCGTTGCCGGCTTCGTGGCGGCCAAGCGCAAACACCTCGATCCAAGTATGGAACAGTCGACCCGAGAGGCACCACCCAGCTGTGTGCCAGACAGCTGGATACACGCGATTAGCCAAGGTGGTCTGGTGGTACCGTTGCCGGCCTAGACGAGCGTTGCCGAGGTTTCAAGATCGTTTCTCAGCTAGTGATGGGCCGGGACATGGACTGAGACATTGGTATCGTCGACCGCCTCACAAAGCTCCTGCTGAGCAGGTTCTGCGCTGGACAAGCGGATTGCTCGGTAGCTGGTGACGACGCGCATCCATCTGCGCCTCGGATGGCTTAATCAGGCTGGGGCTGAGCGGGCTGCTGCCAGGCTCGCAGTTAGACAGGTGCGACATCAGGTGGACAGTCTTCAGTGAACATCGTTGTGCTTATATGAACATACGTAAGTAAGTGACCTTACGTGAGTATCGTGCCTTCTTTGCCTTGCATGTGTCTGTCTGGGGTATAGACGGTTCCTTCGCAGATAAACGTTTGGGTTGATTCAGACTGGTGATCATGTCGCATAACTCTAGATTTAAGCTGAAAAATATAAAATTGTGTTCTCCGCCCCCCCCCCCCCTCTCCTCCCCTTCCTCGCCAAGTATGCGTAATGAAGTGTATGCTGGGCGCAAGAATAGTTTTAGTGAAATACGGTGACTTATGAGTCATACGTGTGTTCGATGAATTGGCTGCATGGCGGCACGGATATTTTCTTGATTAACGCCACGCACCACGACCTTCAGAGGCTTCGTGTCATAGTTGATGCAATGTGCAATGTCCACAATGTGCTATATTCTACCAGAGAGCACACCACTTCCGTCGTCTCAAACTGCCGCCATCACACACCAGTGCAACCAGGCGCGTCATGATGTATAGTGCTGAGGTTCAACGCGACAGTTCGGATGATGATCCTGGTGTCGGTCAGGTCCCTCTTTGGCAGTGGCTGGACCTTGGGCAGGCTCGCCAGCCTGCCTTTAAGCAGCTGTAGGCTGGCGAACTTCAATACATCGCCATAGACTCAATGTTTGGCATCCTCAGCAAGTGGGAGTGCCATGGCACACAGGCTCCCGGTTCCTAAGCCTATGTTGGCTGTTATACACCCAGCGTGGCAAAAAAAATTCATATTTCCTCATCGTACTTCTTGAAGCGCCCTGTGGCGATCACCAGATGCATTTGTTAGTAGGTGCACCGGTGTAGCAGACGCGAAGATAATGCTGGCTGAGCGGTGATGTCAAGCTGCGACCTTGTGACGTCACTGTAATGGTGAAGGGAAAGTGCCGTAAAAATCCCCGGATGATCATACCTTGCTACATAACCTTGGCGCGGTCAGGGAAAAGGGTTCTCGCCCGACGTAATCGGTGCGTTACCGGGAGGAGGTGATGGTAAAATGCCCAAAAATGCGTGACATGATTTATTGACGATCCCATATCGCACTTGTTGTCATAGTCCACCAGCCATCGGCGGACAGTTCGATGCTAAAAACGAAGTGTCTGGAAGGCATGAATAGCGCCTGGAAAGCGCCTGAAGTAAATGACGACGAGGGTAAACATTTTCTGGGCTCCACGTTCGTCAACTGACGTCATTTCCTCGCCAGCACTGGAACACTGGAGCGGTACGCTGAGAGGTATTTCATGTTTATGAGCACGAACGCGGTAAGTGCCGCGATACTTATTACTTGTTTCCCACAATTTGCAACTTCTCGCACTCTTAGTCATCGGGAAGAAGCTGAGCATTCATTTTATAATGTACTGTTGCTCATTAGATTTTTGAATGAAATTGCGCTGCTCTAGTTTTGAGCGCCGCACCGCCAGTAAAGAAGGCGCCAGGCGAATTTGTGATAAAACTGCACTGTTTACCTCTGCTGGCGCATTACAAGTTTGTAAGCGGTCGTGCTAAACATATGTTTCAAACTAGTCTTCCAAACATATGTTCATTTTACTCCTCGATATAGCAAAAGCGTGGATTTATCAACGGAAGATGTGTCGAGGTTTCGCCGTTGAGTCCGGCCTGGAGGCAGAAACAGGAGACATGAAAAGGGTGGCAGCAAACGGCGGACGGCAAAGGGCGTTCTGAGGAAGCTTCGCGTCGCCATAGAGTTCGAACAGCGGCGAATACATACCGAGGCAACATGTTGGAACTTGATCTGATCTCGCATATACTTTGAGCTGAAATGATCATGACAGCCGCAGTTATACCTGCAACGCTTTAGGGAGCTCTATGCTTTTTATTCTGGTGTCTTGCAAACCGTAAAACTTTTCGTTCTGCGGCCGACATTTTTGATGGGAAAGGAAGATGTTTGGTATGGTCTCCTCATGATTAACCCCTAGCTGAGGTAGCGGACGAGTAAGATTGAGAAAGACGTCTATCCCTAATTGACGATTGACTCTTGGTTGACTTAATGCGAACCCATATGCTTGCTGCAAAACATTTTAGGTGTCTGACGCTTGTGGAAATGGCCAAGAAACATGCATCGCACACAAATGACTAAAAGTAAAAAGATAACATTCCAACCACTCTGCTTGTATTCATTGAAAGCTTTAGGGGTAATGTATACCCATTCTTCAGCATGATGAAACAATGGCATTCATAAAAAAGATGGAGGCACACACTAAGAAAAACACAAGAAGTCACATGCAATCAACATACTTATCCTTCTGACGAAGCGAAAGAAGAATAGATGACTGTTTCTTTTTTCATTTCAGCCGTAGACAAATAATGCAAACAGTTGACAAAAAAAAAACACATGCAATGCACTTACAATATCAATACGACTACAGTACACGTCTTCTGAATGTTGTGATGTGACATGACCACTAATTTATACCGCGTATGCATGTTCAACATGTACATAGTTTTTCCACTTCTCGAAACCGATTCAAAAGCGACGCATACGGAATACTACAACGCTAAAACAAGATAACGCACGCGTGTACAAATTTCCTGACACGCAGCCCGCTATCGCACCCTGTATTAACACATTTCACCAAGCCGACTTCACTGTTTCCTAGTCTTTTAAGTTCAAAGTGTGATATTCACTCGCTATTGGTGCTCCCGGTTTTGCATTCAGAAGATTGTCGCTGCTGTTCTACAACTGAAAATATCCGCTCTTTCTTTTTCCAGGTTGAATAATACTCTAAAACACCCACTAGCGTTGTTTTGCCATAATTAAAAAACAAGCCGTGTGTTACGAAACATGTGACGTTATTTACAAGTTACAGACGTTGCGTTACAAAGCTGGCATCTTACGTTACATGTTAGACCGAGATCTCATGCATTATTTTGGACCGTCATAGTGGTTGTCATGTGGCCATATTGAAGCCGCGAGGGCTATTGTCTCGGAATGCATCTGTTTCAGTCGTTAGATGGATTTTTCACCGCACCGATTATGCAGCAATGTCACTGTTGGCCGAGAAACAGCAATGACGTAGGTCAATATATATTTCAGTGCAATTTGCAAATAAGCATATGTGTTACCACGGAAGTTCAAGCAGACATGCCGTCTAAAGCTACGTAAGCTATGCATCTGCTGATGTGCATAACATCAAGGATATGGTCAATTGGCATTTCTACTGGCACGCAGTGACTTTATAAAGCCACCAGCGTACAAAGCAAACAGCGCGTCTAAACTTATCTCCTCCAAAGTGTGCGATTTATTTGCACTGAACCACCCCTTGGTGCATTCTCAACACCATTGGCTTCAGTTGCTGTTGCTTTTGTCGGCTCTGACCGCCTGTATATCCAGCTAAAACTCGTTTATTTATTGCTGTTTTCAGGCAGACAGCGTGCGCTACTTTGTACCTTTGTATTATGCTGCCAATTTCAGCCGTATAATTTTACGTTACAACATAGACAGAGCATTGGTTTGCCATGGGACGTGTCACGTATGAGGGTTCAGTGACCCAGCGACCCAGTAAGCCAATCTGATCGCGAGGACTGGTGGCCCCAAACGCCGAAGCCGGCCAGCCGTCTCGGAGGCGTCCGGTCCAGTCTCCAAGGATCACTTCCCACTGTTCTGCATCTGCTGCTTCAGCCGGTCGATGTAGCTGTCCGCCGCGTCGCCGCCGGTGCCGGCGATTTCGTCCGGTATCTCCACCCCCACTGCAGGTGGCGATACAGGTCAGTGGGGCCTCGTGGTGCCGCGGGGCTACCACAGACCACAGACAATTCGTGAATGGGTTCAATCAGTGAAGCGATCTGGCGCTGAACCAAGAGGCCTGACGCCTGTTTTTTTTTACTTTTGTAGAATACTTTTTCGATCAGTCCCTTTACAAAGACGTCTTATGAAACACTCCATTCTGGGCCCTGGGTGCTGTCCTAGTGGTGTACATCTATCACACATCACTTAAACATGATCAGTCCTTTTACAAAGACGTCTCATGAAACACTCCATTCGAACAACGGCCTGGTCAGATACAAAAAAAGAAATGGAGTGTGACGCACATTAAGTCGCACATGACCTGTCCCAGCACGCTTCCCAAAACCGATTCTGAAGTCAACTCTGAAAAAGATGGAGAGCTCCACAGACTCTGGCAAGCTGTGTCAAAATTATGATTACTAAAATTCATCGAGTTTACCGAAGCTATCACTGGCAATCTAGAATGCATCTATAGAATACCATCGTGGTCAATTTGATCCTACGTGTAGTGTGTGTGTGTGTGTGTGTGTGTGTGTGTGTGTGTGTGTGTGTGTGTGTGTGTGTGTGTGTGTGTGTGTGTGTGTGTGTGTGGTGTGTGTGTGTGTGGTGTGTGTGTGTGTGTGTGTGTGTGTGTGTGTGTGTGTGTGTGTGTGTGTGTGTGTGTGTGTGTGTGTGTGTGTGTGTGTGTGTGTGTGTGTGTGTGTGTGTGTGTGTTGTGGGTGTGTGTGTGGGTGTGTGTTTGTTGTCTGCTGGTTGTTAGAGTGTGTAGAGTTTGGATAGTGTGCGATCATTTTACCAGTCTCTGATATGACTAAGGGCATATGACGAAGGGCATAATAAAAAGCACTGCTGTAAGATGCACACGAGTGCGTTCATCTCCAATTGCACTGGAACGATGAATAAGAGCAACAGACACGGCGTATAAATGGCCATGAATGCTTAAGTGTATAGGGCATCTTTCACAGCCGAGCACTCAGAATTGTTCAGCAGGCTATCCAGTTGGGTTATCCGGGCTCCAGCTGCTCGCAGCAGCTTTCGTTGCCAGACCAGTATCTCCCCGGGGGTCCCGTCGACACATTGCCAAACAAAAGACTTCCAAGTCGCATCTCGAATTAGACGGCGAATGGCGCACCTGCTGGCGACGTGAAATGCTGACTTTACATGACAGGTGAAGCCGGGGAAAAGGGTTGAGACACGTCTGCCCCTCTGCTATGTTTTTTTTTAAGATCTGCTGGGGCATGGCGTGGCGCATCAACGCCCAGATACAACTGTACCGATGTTCACCATCCACAGCTATTCACGCGTCTCCGGCTGTTCGGTCTCCGCTGAAGTATGACAGAAAAATTGCAAACAGTACGGGGAAGCTTTCCCAAATGAGTTGGTGAAATTAAAGACTTTTGATTGGGGCTAATATTTGTGACTGTACCTGTCCATGATGGTCACAAAAGTCTTAACTCTAACCTTTGCAATATCAAGTGCTGCAAATTCCGCAAAAGCCAGGGAGCTTCTACATCCATCCATTGCATCCTTCAAAGCAGGGAGAAAAGTGTGGGCGTCATGCTTTGCACCGTTTGTTAACCTGTGATCACGCGAACTATGTATAAGTGATATATTGCAGTTTTACGAGCCGCTGTGCACACAAACTGAGCAAATAATAATCTCGCACCCACCTCTGGTGACTGCTTTAAGTGATATTCATAAACATCCATCCCACATTTTAGCTCGAATGAAGTTAATTACTTCATAACTTTTAAAAGTCATGGAAGTCACTGGAAATGCGCGCGTCTTATTTGGCCACTTGCATCGTTCTCCATTTTATGCATTAATTGCATCAAATTGATTTTCTTATTAATTCAGCTTTTATTAATCTCTTATTAATTCATCCAGAATCAGAATTAGCAAAGTAGAATGGCATGAATTAACGATTGATGCGACTTACTTGTAAAAATGCGTCCAATTCATGCTATTTCGATTCGGTGCTCAAAAATGCTGAGTCGAATCGATTCGAACCAGGGGAGGGTGAAAAGAGCACATCCCTTCTATGTGCCGACAAATGCGAACCGACGATACTTTTTTGCAACAAGCATGTTCTGAAATTTGGCACAAAACAGCTATGCAACACAAAGCAAGCCTTTGTTCGCTATACTGAATTTAAACCGTCTTTAGCGTTGTCAACTTCAGGTGACTGGGGCAAACTACGAAAGCTTTGTCGCAGATCCTCAATATTGCTTATCCACTTGATTTCACGCTTTCAAATTATGCAGTGGGCGCATCGGAGACACTCGCGTAACACTTAGTTTCAGTGGACATAACCGAAGCTTGAATATTCTCAATGGCGCTTCACGATTGCTATCACATGCACGTGACCTCAATGGCCGAGGTGATTTGTCTGCCACACGCAGGCTTAGTGTGCGGGCAGCACTGCACCAGCCAGCCAGATGAGCCACGGCGCGGCGGACTATCGCTGAGCGCGGAAAACGCTATCTTATTAAAGGTAAACAGCTAAGACGTGCAGGCATGGTGATGCAAGCCCAGTGACCTCTAGAGCACATCTGGACAGGATCAGATTTGCAGAGAGGCTTGGTTGTGCACCCACGTTGCACTGTACTTACGATATCGCTTCATTGGTCTTTGGATGCGACGAAATCCATAAAATCTAGGTCGCTCCACACTTGACTGATATGGCAGCACGTTTTGCAATCTTCGGACTCCAAGAATGGGTTCTGAAACAGAAGTGATATTTTATGCATAGGTCAGATTGGACGTGTATCTGACACGCCCAGACCTGCCGCGGTCTGCCGCCGCCGACCCTGGGTCAGCGGTCGTTTGCCCGTAGCCCCCGGCGGTGGGTCACGTGACCAGGTGGCAAGGTCGGCACGGTGCGGGGCGCGCGGTGGGCAGAGGGATTCGGCGGCCGTAGTAAACAGTGTTCTGCTTGAAGCTGCACCACCGAAACAATATGTCGGGAACGTGTAAACATACATACATACATACACACACACACACACACACACACACACACACACACACACACACACATATATATATATATATATATATATATATATATATATATATATATATATATGAGCTGGAAGAAAACAAGTCGACATCAAAAGAAAGCGCTTGTTTTCTCTTAATCATGTGCTGGGTACAAATGACGCCTTTCATCAGTCTTCTATGACGATTACTTGCTCCAGACGATGCATACAGGCAGGAATTCAAGCATTTGGCTTATTGAAGATGTTTAGTTATGGTGGAAGTGTTCCAAGACGAGCACAAATAATGATAATAACTGGCAGCGTTTCAGCCTCAAGAAATCCCAAACAGCTGAACCATTACCAATGAAAAACTACAGAATGCTTACAACTCAAAGACAATGCTCCACATTTGAAGACAATGAAGCAGGCATCATATATGATGAAATAAGCTCACTTATACCTAATGGTATACCTTTAAGTGGAAATGTTGCTCTAGACGACACACTTCCTCTGTTTGGTAGGCATGTTCCCCAATGCGTCATTGTATGATTACGTCCTCGTACCTCGCACAATATTGAGAGCCAGTTGACGGTCGTTATATCTGGAAGTCGTGCTCACGAACGCCAGACACGGACGACTAGACAGTTGTATTTTCCTTGGCCTTGTTGGCCGCATGGCTGATGGAATGACAGGATTGGAATGACGCTATTATGGCGTCATGGATGCCTAGGTGACCTCGCAATAGCCTCTCAGAAATTCTCTGCACATATTCGCAGGCGGCTCAGAAGCTAGATTGTTTTAAGGCCTTAAGAAGGACAGGGCTGTGAAATGTACCAAACGATCTTCGAGATGACGATTTCAGTAAATACCCCTACACAAATATGGAACACTCCCTTAAATAATTGAACCGCTGCAACTGAACATTTGAAACTGATTTGTATCCCTGGGATTATGCTTTGCTGGACCTGGGCCACATTGCAGTGAAAAAGTGGCACATACCAAAAAATTGTCGACAGCAAGGTCTTTTGACGTCAAATACTACGCAAATGTCAGACAGTCTTCGCAAATGTCACTAAGCGTGCAGCCAACATTACGTATTTTTAGCACTATCTAGTATTGCTAATGCACTGTTACTAATGCAAGGTATTCTACGTCAGTACATGTTTGTACTTTGCGTTTAACTTGACGCAATGGACGAAAATCCCGTGGTAACTGAAAACACTACAATCGTCTTTTGATTTCCCGCAGGCCCTTTTCTAAGACCAAAACTTTGCTGAATTATCACACCGTAAAGAGAGTCTTGCAAGTAGAGAGGAGGTGACCCAATTCATCAGGAACCAACATTGTCACTTTCTGCGCACTCGATTCGAAAACGTCTTTTGGTAAGCTCGATCCGAAGCCCGATACCTTGAGACACGTGCACCATTACGAATCTTGGCTTACAATCGTGCTATCATGCAATCAGGACTAATATTTGGTTTCATGGCTGGAATTTCGCACCCTGAACACCGTCCATTCGCATGCGGGGTGGTTCACTTTTCTTTTGGATAGACACCCAGTGTGTCGTGTAGGTCTCTGATAGGTTAAGAACGCCACACGTCAAATGCGGGTTATATGCTCCTTTTATGACGATACTGCATGGTCTTAAGTTATACAAAAACGGCATAATGTTCGTGCGAATGTCCAATGCAACAAGGGCACCACTGACCTTCCAGGTATGGGCTGCGAATGCACGATGCAACAAGGGCACCACTGACCTTCCAGATATAAGCTGCGAATGCCCAGTGCAACAAGGACACCACTGACCTTCCAGGTATGGGCTGCGAATGCTCAATGCAGCACGTGCACCATCGACCTTCCAGGCATGAGCTGCGAATGCCCAATGCAACACGTGCACCACTGACCTTCCAGGTACTGGTTGCGAATACCCAATGCAGCGCGTGCACCACTGACCATACAGATACGGGTTGCCGATGACCAATGCAGCACGAGCACCACTGACCTTCCAGGTATGGGCTGCGAATGCCCAATGCAACACGTGCACCACTGACCTTCCAGGTATGGGCTGTGAGTGCCCCGTGCAACACGCGCACCACTGACCTCCCAGGTACGGGCTACGGATCTTCTCCAGGCTGCTGACGGGCATGGCATCGTACTCGAGCTCCAGCCTTCGACCGGCACCAGCGGCCAGCAGCAGCCAGAAGCCGACCAGTGCGCGGAAGCCGTACCGAGTTACCATGGCGGCGGCGGCTCTGCAACGGTATGACGTGCCAGCCCAACAGACCCAGCAGCCCATGCCCGCCGAGCCCGACGCACAGGTCACACCGAGAGCCAATCAGCAGCGGTTGACAACCCACGCCCGCCGAGCCCGACGCACAGGTCACACCGAGAGCCAATCAGCAGCGGTTGACAACCCACGCCCGCCGAGCCCGACGCACAGGTCACACCGAGAACCAATCAGCAGCGAGTCACCCGACCGCAGCGACGTGGAACACCGCAAATTGGTGGGCGGTCCGTGAGCAACGCGACAGGTGTGCGATAAACCGAAACGGGCGACACATGTTGAAAGACATACCACTCCGTCCTGTACAGACCTCCGCGTGTGGCTGTGCTCTGCTCCGTCTAGCCGCCAACGATCAGGACTCGGACCCAGGAGGATTCAAGGCGTCTGGAGAGAAATTCCTTGTTTGGCATACATGCGACCAATCAAAAAGTTATGAGAGGTAGGCAGCGAAGAAGCCGCTCCCAAGGGATATCGCAGTTTTTCTCGGCAGGGCCTGGGTGATGCCACGATCTAGGCCAACTTCAAGTTGCAAGTCCGTCCAGGTCACACCCAGAATCATTTTCCTCTCCAAAGTACTCCACGGACATCCGCGTCAGCTTTCCTACGCTCAAGGGCAAACTTCATGTCGTATTCCTTCTTATGGAAAACTATTCACGCGACAGTTTGTATGGCATACATCAGCATAACACTTAACCGTACGCGAATAATCGTAAGTTCAAGTGTTCGTAAACGTTCACAATGTAAAACTGTATGTCCGCATGATTTTTCAAATGCATTTGTTTACTTGTTTACTTGTTTATTTAGCACATAATCGGTCCACAGGCAAAAGCCCAATTGCGGAAGCAGTCCAGTTTAAAAAATAAATACGCGACACGCACAAACAAAAATTTACCCGCACACACACACACACACACACAACACACACGCATGCACATTGCACACAGTCACGCATGCACCTTACACGCTGACACAACGGTCATAAAAAATGCTCTACGAGTGCCGGCTGAACCCAAACAAACCACATCAGAACAATTTTGTTAGCTGGGAAAAGTCACTTGTTAGAAAATGCTGTGGAAAAAATTGCAGGCAACGGCTAGACAAGCGGCAAATCTTTTCACCAGTGTTGACCCTTGTTAGAGTAGGCGAAAAGCTCATAATCCAGTGGAGGACACTGGGAATGAGTATTCGAACCAAACCACATGAGAAACCGGTGGTGTAGTCGTTCGAACCGGGTGAGATGGCAAACGGGAGCATCGCTTCAAACAACGCTACCGCACTCAGTGATTTCACATGGGCGTTGAAGAGACACATCAAGTCCTTTTGATTTAACTGCGCTTGACCAGGACATGACGGCTTGAGACAGTCCAATCTATGTGATTAGCAAAGGTGAGCTGGTGTCCAGGGGACACCAAGATTGCGAATCTGCTGGCAGCTATCCGAGCGTCGATTATTTAGTGCATATGGGCAATGTACAAGTGACGTGCGGAGGGTGAATGGGATGGCATTGCACTTAGCTTGGTTCAATTTCAGGCCCCAGTTTTTGGACCATTCACAAAGGCGATCCAAATCCGCCTGAAGTGTAATGCAATCTGCTTCGTTGTCGATTTGGCGATAAATTTTCACATCATCGGCGTATGTAAGTCGCTCTTTCTCTCTCTCTCTCTCAGTTTTATCAGACATCTGCCAGAAAGCACGAACATCAACGGTTCCAAGATGCTGCCTCTCGTAGCAACTGATCGCATTCAGCCAAACTGCTTGCCGTTCAGCACCAGGCGTTATAACGGTTACTCAAGTACGACTCCAGCCAGCTGTACACGTGGCCAGTGGCGCAAAAATAATGGCCAAGCGTTGTACGGTAGAAGAAGGCGACTAACGCTGGTGAATGCTGATGCGTTTTTGGTGTAAATTGGAATTGCTTGCTTACATTTTGAGATAAATGTCCAGCAGTGTTAAAAAAACATGCTGTATGTAGTTGGATTATACGGCACCTTACAGTACAGTACAGTAAAGCTGTATAGTCCAGGCGCATCGGGCAGAGGCGGGTTAGAGCGAGAAAACCACAATACACGGACGTTAGGGCCACAAAACTTACCGCCAAAACACATATTCAGACAATGGGTACCCTCCTGATCGTCCTCGTGCACGTTGCCATCGCGTTCAAGAGAGGGAGACATGTGCGTTGATGACTTCAAGCACTTAACGAAGGACCAATAACGCTTCGGGTTGTCCTTAGTCTCCCAACGGACCCAGCGCGTGTTCGCGCAATTAAGCATCCACTGCGGTTTCAAAGTCGGCTCTGATAGTATGTAAGGAAGTGCGGTGTCCAGCAATATTTTCGGTGGTCGGACACGCCTTCGTACGTCTGTAATCCAACTCTCTGCCACGCAGCAAGTCTCGAACGAACCGGTTAAACCATGGAGTAAGTTCCTTTCGGAGCTAGACCACATGCATGAAGCCTGCCGTGGCCGCGAACACAAGGTCACGGGACAGGCGGTCAGCAACGTCAACAATTAAATCATTTAAAATACGCCGAGCAATAAGCCTGATTGCATCGTATTTCCTAGAAAACACGCTTCCTTTGCATCACATTTCTTACAGGACACAGTTGTTTGCATATGTATGTTTTGGAAGCGCATTTGCTCACATACACAAATACGCGCCTCCCTTTTCTTACATACACAAAGCTTCTTATCGTCTTTCTTCGTGAACCCCTATTCGCATGGTATTTTTTGCATACTCAATACCTAAGCTTAGAGTGATGGAAATCAGTAATATCAATGGCGCATAGCAGCCGAGAACCGATAACGGATATAAATCAGTAACCGACAACGGGTGAGACAGTGATGAAAAGGGGTGAAGATCAATACACTTTGTTTCCTGCATGATGCAGAAACGTACCTCATCCAATAAAGAAAAACATAAATATCCAGATTCAGAATCTTCTGGGCTGTTTCCTCGCGTTACATGTGTTCATGTAAGACCATATTAACGGAGCCCTTTTGAGAAATGTCTGATGCGATTGGGATCCATTGTCTCCAAGTAAGTCTACATGTGGCGGTCGTATATTAAACAGCGTGATGTTTTTCTTTTAGGATGAATCAGCATTGAAGCTACAGGAAATGAGCAAAGGCAGCAGCAGTCACGCTGTACCCCAGCGGCAGTAGTCATATTATTTTCCATGTGCTAGTACAAATAGTTTTTGCACCAAGTTTCTCGGATGTGAGGAGTTGCGAACGTCAAGTCTTCTTAGTACAAGTGCTCACGTACGACAAATTGCGCGACATTCGGGATGCGAAGGTCTACAAGGATCTCTGACCCCAAGGTTTGCGTTTCCAGGCTTACGCACGAAGCCTTGCGTTCAAACGACAGTGATACGAAGATGTGTGCACGACATTTTGATATGAAGCAATGCACTACGAGTAAATGTGGTATATGTCCGCTACCGAGCGCACTGGTCTGTCGGTTAACGCGCGCTCGGGTGGGGGTCAAATTCACCCTCCAAAGGGTTTTTTTCCTGAATGGTTTCCGAACGGCACGATGTACCCGCGCCCAAATTTGCATAGCTATAGACAATCGAATAGCAAATTGTGTGGTATCAATAATTTAGACATACCTTTTAAGGTCGCTGACCTACAGCAGGTCAAATTCAGGCTATGTATTTAGATAGGGCAATTTCTAGGGAAGCTTTCACTCTAATGCAACAACGGAGTGTTGAACAAGATAATACATCTCTGAGATAATTTCTGAGGCAACACAAGAATGAAATGACCTAATTCCATTGATCTAAGGACGGGTATGAAGGTCAGACCAAGGTCAAAAGCAACCTACTTTATTGCGCTGGAGTTTTCTGTATGGGGTAGCCTCTGGTGCTCATTTCGAATTTATTGATAACAGAAACCGCATCACACATTTTCTATGAACTTGTTAAAGGTCAGAATATGTCACTGATCTGAAATGGCTCAGGTTGACACTTTTTCTAAGAAACATATTGCCTAGCGCAGTCTTTGTCGCTTATTTAATTGCACAGCTCAAAGCAGTCCTGCATGATTTTAGTCACCATGATCTTCAAAAGGTCAAAAAAGATCACTGAGGTGAAATGAGCATGCGACCTGGCGATTATAACAGGAATCTAGATTCTGGGGACACTTTGGAGACCAACTTGGGGCTAAGCCTTGTTTGACCTCATTTGATCTGAAGGCGATGATCTTGAAACCTCAAACTTAAAGGCTAAGTGAGCTCACGTACAGGTCAACACACCTTAAAAATTTGGTGCCTCTGTCCTTCTTAGTTCCTGAAATCTGAAGAGGGTCAAATTGACCCCCGCCCGCGCGAAGAGCACCCAACTGGCCATCCGGGCACGTGTTAACACCACGGGGCGACTAGTAGCGTGGAGGCGGAGGCACCTGTCACTCCAAACAACACGAGACTTCGAGACTTCGACGAGACCGACTTCACAAACCCTCTTCGTGACCGTCAACACGAGGCCGCGCGCGCCTTCCGTATGGTCGGTAGTTTCGCCTGTGTGTAATCTCAGCACACTCGCCCCCCCCTAGCCGAGAGCAGCAGCCATGCCCGTCCCGCCAATGGCACTGTCAGGCGCACGGCGGCCGGCAAAAGGCAGTGCCTGGCGCCACTTTCGCCACGAGACCGGCGGCGAGGGCGGGTGGGGTCCCGTGCCGCCGGAAGCCGTCGAGCGTCTCGCGGGCCGTATTCAGCGGTGCTGATCGGGCCGGCTGGCGGGATACGGCTGACAGGGACAGGTGCCCAGGAGTTAATGGGAGCATATGGAGCAAGAGACTCCCCATACATGGGGCCGACGCGCGCTGATGCGGCGAGTAGGAGGTGCTGAACTTCTGGTTAATGGTGGCATACGGAACAAGAGGTGACCCATACATGGGGCCGGCGCGCGCTGATGCGGCGAGTGGGAGGTGCTGAACTTCTGATTAATGGTGGCATACGGAACAAGAGGTGCCCCATACATGGGGCCGACGCGCGCTGATGCGGCGAGTAGGAGGTACTGAGGAGTAGGAGGGGCTGAACTTCTGGTTGGACCCGGAGCTACGGACACCTGTTCATTTTTCATTTCCGTTCTGGCAATACGTGAGCCTCGAAATGACGCAGGTAGGCTTCGTATCAAATGGCGCTAGTATGCAATACAACAGGAGTCGTGTGAACAAATTATACCTGGTATGAGTATAATGTAATAAGAGCAAGCATATCATCATAATTTCAATCGTAAAACAGCTACAATAAATATCCCACTCTGTTTTTGTCTGTTTTATTAAGCTTTGACGCGTTTGTGGCATGTGATCGTTTCTCACTTCCCGTGTTAGTTTCATAGACACATACTGCAGCGAACACGATTTTAAAAGCAAACTGTTTCGTACAGAGGGCGACTCGGTTCCAATTAGTTAGTAGTGCACTTTTAAGTCGTGTGTGCGGAAAACTTATCTGAAAAATACGTCATTCCCTGCCCACATGCTCACGTATCGGAATTACAAACGGTTCAAGGTAAAGTTCCATTCTGCAACAGCTTTGCACATATAAGATTCGGTTCTTTATCGCAAGATTTACTTATCTTAATCATAGATCAAAGAAAACTGTATGCAACCTCCCCACAATATTGCTGGTCACATTGTTGAAATGAATGTAGCATGTGATGTATCCCTCAAGGAAGTCTCGGCAGACGATGGCACATTCCTCTGTATTCTTACAGTCACGATTGCACCGTGCTAAAAAGCAGGCGCTCTGCCCGTGTATTTATTTATCTTTTCCGGTATTGATGGCCAAAAATTATTGGGCTGCTCGGTATCTTGGCGATATTCTTCGCCTCATGGTGTGAAAAACTTGGTTCTACCCAACGGGACTCGAACCTGGATGTCTGGAGGCAGAAGCACACTGTCAGTAAAATGCAATATACATTTCCTGGTAGTTTTTCGGGGTTGCTGCAAAGGCTGGACATATCACTTCTTTAAACTCGAAACTCGAAGTGCATTCAGTACTGTGGCGTCTGCGTCGTCTGCGCTTGTTCTCAGGAACAGATCGCGTAGGAGAAGCAAAACATAACTTTCAAAACCAGCTGAACGAAAATGTCCAGATACTATTTCCTACAGGCTGCGTCCTGTCTGTCTGCCTGTCTGTCCTTCGTCTGTCTTGTCTGTATGTCTGTCTGTCTCTGTGCTGTCCGTCTGTCCTGTCTGTCTGTCTGTCTGCCTGTTGTCTGTCTGTCTGGTCTGTCTGTCCTGACTGTCTGTCTGTCTGTCTTGTCTGTCTGTCTGTTAGGTCTGTCTGTCTGTCTGTCTGTCTGCCTCCTGGTCTGACTGTCTGTCTGTCTGTCTGTCTGTCCTGTCTGTCTGTCCGGTCTGTCTGTCTGTATGTCCGACTGTCTGTCTGTCTTGCCCGTCCGTCTGTTGGTTCTGTCCTTCTGTCCTTTCTGGTCCATCTGTCCATCTGTCCATCTGTCCGTCTGTCTGCTTGTCTGCCCGTCTGTCCGATTTTCGTAACACTGTCCACGTGCGGCGCGGTGGATTGCCTGAATGATGAAATTGGGACACGACGCCAGGCACACGACGCGGTTTTCCACGGGTTGGTCACGAGCCTCTTGCGTCCGGGGTTCGGAGCGTGGCACGTGACTGCCGCTGACTGTTTTAGGTCCATTTGGTTTTGCACGGGCGGCTCAAAATGTACCGACGACAAAGCCGACGGGCAGCCGTTCGGCACCGTAGCCACATCATGGCAACCGAGGGTCGGAGCGACAAGAAATTCACACGCTTTGGTAGACAATTGAACAGGGCATCACGTGGCGCCAGGCGTGTTGTCGCACTCACCACCTGACATGTGCATAGAAGCAACCAGCATCATTTTGACCGTTTTTTACGGTTTTCGCGTGCTACACTGTATTTTCGCAGCCAGAGTGTTTGGAGACACGAATTCAATTTTATTGTCGAGTGACGTACCGTCGTTAACTCTTGTGGCCAACACGAGTAAATGCGACGAGCAGCTGCGCCAGCATTCGTTGGACAAGCCGGGAACGTCGGCATTTTGAAAAACGGTGCTGAATACAACACGCGGTCAGAGTTCATTTTCAGAGTGCAACCAGAGTTCATTTTCCATCATATGCAGCGTCCTAGATGCCCTAGATCCATAGATGAATTTTACCTGAGCGGTGGTAACTTCATATTTCGCGTCGCCAAAATGACACCGTTTAATCGTCTAGCCGCTGGCGGCCAGTATTTTAAGAAAAACGACGAATCGCGCGCGCTGTACCTTGTCTGCGTCTGGCAGCCGTCATTCATTCATTCATTCATGCATTCATTCATTCTTGCGTCGAGAAAGGTGAGCTTTAGTGACAATCAAATGCATTACCCCAGCTCTTTGATTTCACAAATGCTAGAGAATCAACACACATCGAACGAAGAATGAGCTGCAACGTGTTCGATAAAAAGAACTACGAAATGCAGTGAATTCTCAGCGAAGCCTACTGCTACAAGCAGTACTGTAGAGTCTGATGCCATAGAAGCATTCCAGCGGCATTGGCCAGTGGCAGAGGTGAAATTAGGGTTATCTGACATCTGCAGTAGTAGAAAGTGCGGTTTTCTTGAACTTTTAAAATGCATAACAACGCTCCAACCGCAGTGGAGATCTGGAGAGCCAGATGTGAACGTCCCTGGTAGTCAGCACATAACAACCGGTTCCCTTCAAACATCCCGGCAGCCAGAGTTTGGGTCGGTCAAGGAATCCCACAAATGGTGTTCAGTGCACCCCGAAACGCTGCAACCGTAAATGGCGCAGGAACGCTCCGTCGCTAAGCAAAGCAAACCAGCCAGCACTGGACTGCAGCTATTTCCTAAGGTTGCATCTGTCTGTCAGTCTTTTTGACCCCTTTTGCAACGTTCATATTAATGCTACCTATGGGTCCACGCTATCCTGGGTTTGCAATTGTTTCTTAAAAGAGATCAAATGAAGCTGTTTAGGCATCTGGAACTTCCACGCTTATAAAGAGGGTGATAGGGTAGCGAAAACCGATAGGGTAGCATCACTGCAAACATATGATAAACGTTATCACACCGTTTGTGGATTTCGTGCCATCGCGCGATCACCTATCCACGCCTCAAAGCTGACAATGCACCACAAAGCAGTAAAAATAAGTGATCCAGAAGCATCATTTAAGGCATTCTTCTGTAATGAGCCCCCGATCTACTTACTAATACAAAGCCAGCGATTGTCTAGCGTTCAAATATTGCTCCCCACATTTCCGGCCAGCATTTATTCAGCGACCCGCCGTTCGGCCCGTGAACGGCGTTACGCAAAACGGGACAAGCAGACTGACAGACAGATGCACCCTAAGCAAACAGTTGAAGACAAGAGCTGGCGGGCTCACTTCACTAAACGACGGAGCGTCTATATACGAGTTATGGTTGCATTATTTTCGGGATGCGCTGAGCACCATTCATTTGATTCCAAACCGACCTGAACCCTGGCTGCTCAGATGTCTGTCGGAAACCGGGTGTTCTGTGCTGACTACCAGGGACGTTCACATCTGGCTCTCCAGATCCCCACTGCGATTGAAACGTTGTTATGCATTGCAAAATTTCAAGAAAACCGCACTTTCTACCACTGCAAATGTCATATAACCCTAATTTCGCCACTGCCACTTGCCCATGCTGCTGCAATGTTTCTGTGGTGTCAGACTCGTTAGTGACTCCAACACACGCCTCGTGAAGCCAATGTAATAGTACTGTTTTGTCGTAGCAGCAGGCTTCACTGAAAACCTAATGCATTTCGTAGGTCTTCTTATCGAACTCGTTGCAACTCATTGTTCGGTCGATGCGTGGGGTTTCTCTGGCATTTGTCAAAGCGAAGAGCTCGGGTAATGCACTTGATTGTCACCACAGCTCCCCTTTCCCGCCACATCTAACGGAGGATTGAATGAATGGATGAATGAATGAGTGACGGCTGTCGGATGCCGACAAGATACGGCGCGCGTACGATTCGTCGTTTTACTTAAAATGCTGGCTGCCGGCGGCTGGACCCTTGGGTCTACCGGTTCCATTTTGGCGACACGAGAATTTAAATTTGTCACCGTCTAGGTACAATCCATCTGTGGACAGGAGAGTGCATATGGTGGCAAATAAATGGATGATAAATGTAGTCAGATACCTAAACGAATCAGTAGACGCAGCGATGTCAATATAGCCGCGACCTGGTCACAGTTTCGACGAAAGCGTATTGTATTCGACACCGTCTTTTTCAAATGCTAACATTCCTGGCTTACCCAACGAATACTGGTGCACCTGCGCGTCGCGTTCACTCGTGTTGGCCTCATGAATAAACGGCGGTGCATCGGTCGACGTTTTCGAATGGAATTCGCGCCTCGAAACACTCTGGCTGCCGGAATACAGTAAAAACGCGTGATGATGTAAAAACCGTCGAATTAATATTGGCAGCTTCTATGCACATACCTTGTGGCGAGTCCGACCTTGTGTCTGGCACCACGCGTTTCCCTGTTCCACTATCTACCTAAGCGTGTGAATTTCTCGTCGCTCCGGTCCCTGGTTGCCTGGTCGCCGGTTTTGTCGCCGGTGACATTTCTGGCCGCCCGTTGAAAACCAATGAAACTAAAACGGTTCTTCCGCCACGTGCCACGCCCGAACCCTGGACCGCAGTGACTCGCGATCTTCCTGTGGAAAACCGCCTCGTGCGTCTGCACCTCGTGTCCACATTTCACTACTCAGCGACCCACTGTTCGGCTCGTGGATGGTGTTATGCAAGACGTAACGCCGCCTTTAAAACGTGACGGACATGCACACAGACGCACCCTGAGCAAATAGCACATGAACCCTCTCTTTGAGCTGGTTTCGAAAGTTATGTTTTGTTTTTCATACATAATTTATTCCTGGGAACAAACTACCAGATATGTCATGTGCCACGCCCTGGCGTGTGCATTTTCATTGGAGTCCATTTACATGCCAAAGTCCACTTTCAGCTAAACATGCTGGGCTCTCCAACGCTGATCAAACTTTTGGGTTTACACTAGGCTTACAAATTCATACTACCGTGAGACAGCACAAGACACTCGGTTTTACGACGGCATGTTCATGTTCGCGTGGTCTGTCATCAATACAGATACTTACGTAGACAGGTTTGCGGGTGACTGTGGTGTAGTGGTCAGGGCGCCCGGCTGTGAACCATCAGTCTTGTGTTCGGATCCCTGTCATGCTACCAACGTATCTCACGTGCTACCTAATGAAGGCATCCGTCTCGAAATGACCCTGGTGGTCGGTGAGACGTAAAGCCCTTACCATTATAAATAAACATATTTCTTCGCCTTGCGCTGTTAAGATTTTTGTGCTAATCTGATGTCCAGGCAGGGCAATAAAAGTCGGGTAGAAAGAAGTCCCGTACATGAACTTCAACGTAAGACTCGAATTTTGCTAGGTGTACAACGACGTGCTAAAATTTCAATTTCCGCTAAAGACATGTCGGCCTCTGATTGCAGGCTGGGTGACGGAGACCATGTTGACGCTATTGTCCAGCTTTTCCAACGGCAACAAAAAACTGCCAAGAAATGAATGTTATATTTTACTGATAGCGAGCATCTGCTTCCAGAAATCCGGAGTCAAGTCCCAGTGTGAAGAGCCACCCTTTTGGCATCATTGGCTGGAGAATATTGCCAAGATACCAAGGGCAACAACAATTTTTGAGTTCGAAGCAAGTTGCAAAATTAAATCGAAGAGCCCCTGCTGTTTACTTCCAGTGGCATACTACCAGTTATGCAATGCGAAGCTTCGCGAGCTAAGCGGCCTCCAAGGCCTTTGATCAGTCACTCCATGTGCACCATGTAATTGCCTGTCGTAATGATGAGGCAAAGATATCGGCTAAAATAAAAGCGGTGCACTCTAAACGATTTCTAATAATCCCCGTCACCAGTCGGGAAAATCTCTTCGAGAGGCGCATTTGTGATGGACACTGAAAGTGACGCCGTTATTGTAGCTTTGGTGCATTTCGCAGCCTTTCGCCGTAAAAGTTCACAAATAAACCTCGATACATGAAAGAGGCAGCGCAATGAATGCGAAGGCGAAGCTGAGAATCGCTCTTCCGAGATTGTTCGTCATCGTGAGTTTAATTTTGAATTTTTCAGTGCATTTTCCTCACGACACGCTGTTCACAGTACTTACAGGTATTCATCCATGCAACAGCATTTTGTGAAAGTAATATACGTTTCTTTTCATCTATGATGGAAATACGAATATCCTGCGATAAAGAACCGAATGTTAACGGTGGAAAGTTTTTGTGAGAGGGAGCCATATCCCGAATTTTTCTACTTCCAACGCGTGAATATCTGGGCAGGGAATGACAGGTCTTACAGGCTATTTCACCTCACACACAACTAAAAAATAGAAATATTAAGTAAGACAAACCAAGCCGACCTTTGTGCTTAACAGCTCGTTTTTGCATTGTGTTTGCTGCAGTTTGTGTCCATGAAACTTACCACGGGAAGTAAGAATCGAACACATGCCATAGACGCACCAGAGCACAGTAAAACAAAAAAGCAGCGTGGGATATTCCGAGTGACTGTCTTGCGATTGAACGAATGACGACTTGCCTGTAGTGATTCCATTGTAGCTCATCCCAGCTATGACATTTTTGAATGACTCCTGTTGTATTGTTTACTTGAGTAATCGGGTACGAAGCCGTGTCCCGCGCTAGGCTCCCGTGTTACCTGATCGTGTATTCTGGCCTTTAATTTGGAGTTATATGCCCAGATCTATTCAAAACCCATTTCAAAAGCAAGCCAGTTGCGATTGAGACGGTGTGCAAATGTGTGCTGGTGAATTTGCAGCAAGATCGTGTTGTGAATCTCGAAAAGTCAGCAACCAGAGAGCATGCAGCCCTCCGAAACATGGGAAGCTCAGCCTCCTCCCCCTCCCTTCCCCACCACCCATCAACGGCAGCTCGAGTGCTCTGCCCAGCTTCGTAAGGCATGATTGAGGCTACACCAGCAAGAAAAAACACGATGTGAAAAACACCGGCCGCGCCGCAGTGCGCCCTCCGGCGCGGCGGCCGGCCGGCACCGCGAGCGACTTGCCAGAGTCCGGCGGTGCTGCAGGGCTGGACGGCGCGTCTCACCTGCCCCCCCCCCCCCCTCATCGGCACACCGCCAGGCCGCACAACAGGGCATCGTGCGGGCATCGTCACGGCATCGTCACGGCATGGCCGGGTCGTTAAAAACCGAGTTATGCTTAGTCACATACCCCGTGAATGAGGTGGGGTGCATCAATCGCGGGATGCAGCATATAAATGTGTGGTGCATGCAAGCTTTGGCAAAGCGGTACTGACAACATGACTGCAATATCAAACAGGGAAAACGACCAATAAGGAAAGAATGGTTTAAATCTCATGCAGTCACATTTTCTGATCAGTGGAGAGGATTGCATACTTTTTTTAATGATGACTAGATGGTATTTTGTTGTTCGGTACCTCCTTCGTCGCTCAAGTATTTTTGTGTGTAAAAACCCGAAGTTGGTCGAATGGAGAGCTTTTGAAGAAACGGCTTTATGCACATACACGAGCAAAGTACCAGACCCATATTGTGTTGACTACCACATATCTCATATTTTAGGAATAAAAGAGTGCGCACCAGGAACACGTTTGTTGCTAACAATGCACGGAGATGCAATGATTGGCTGTGGACGTATTGCCTATTCGTACATATGGAAACGGCTCGGCTCGCGGGGGGGGGGGCGGTACATAATGTTGCAAGGTCAGCAACGTTTGCCGTGCTACTCTCTATACTGAACAGTGTCTGTGGGTTATGTCTGTTTGTGCCACGCGCCGCTGTTCTGAGCGTCGTGTTGGCGGTGCTGGTCGCTCACCTGTGCGATGCTCCGGCAGTGCTGGTGCTGCGCTTCTCCGACGATGCTCCTCACTCGGCTGTGCGCTGCGCCGTCGATGCTGCTGTCTGGCCCGTGCGCCGTCGGTGCTGCCGCCTGGCCTGAACGCCGTCGGTGCCGCTGTCTGGTCCGTGCGCCGCGGCGTTGGCTATGACGTCTGCGGCGCCGCACCGCTCGTTTTTATACGGTTCCGGCGCGCGTCGCGGGGCCTCTGCGGCGCCGGACGGCACCTGCGCCGCCCCCGGGGGGCGCCCGGCGCAGCTACGCGCGCTGCGAGGTCCTTCCTCCGTCCGCCGCCCTGCGCCTCTAATGGATTAATGGCAGGCGGACAGGGTCAGACACTTCGGCCGGTCAGGGGTACGCAGCTGTCACACGCTGTAACGCGGCTCGCAGAGCGGCAGCAGGGGAGAGACTGCGTGCGTGACGGTCTCACACATAAACTATCGTTGGCAGCCGGCTGGCTGCTCAGTGCTGAACTCAGGATGTGCGACAGTCCTGCCGTCTGGGATGCATTGTTCGCAGTGCCGGTGCGTAGCGAGGTGACTACAGTTTCAGTGTCTCTGAACGTGGGAAGACGCAAGCCGTTTTACGGAAGATTTTGTCATGGTCACCGTTGTACCAAAATCACGCCTCTATGCCTTCTGGCTGCCACTGAGCACATCGTTTCGCTGTGTTTGGTCCCCCACGTGACGTAACAACACCAGTCCGACGACAAGCCGTTGTTGTTCCGTCATTTTTTACTTTTTTTTTGTTGCTTAAGTCACGTGACACCTTCCGGTGACATCAGCGATAATCCGGTCGCATCGTGACGACAACGACACCTGCGGTAACCCGATGGTCTGTATCTGATCGGATCGGTGACCTGATGGTCTGGACCTGATCAGTTCAGTGACCTGGTCGCCAGGACCTGATCGGATCTGCGACTTGTGCCCTTGGAACTCACTGGATCAGTGACGTGGTCGCCGCAGGTCGCCGCGACTGTGGCGTAAGATATCACGTTTGGATGAGGGTCGAAATAGATACAATCGCTGGATTGCACGTCTTTTTTGCTGGAAATGTTGTCGCCTCGTGTTCTGACCGATTGCCTAGCGCGCGTCGCATTCACCGACCGGCTAAGCTAATCACGTTGTCTTGTGTATTGCGTTTGGAGAAACAAACGCCTTTAAAACTGAAGCTAATCTCAGTCTCAGGTCAAACCGGTTGTTTAGTTACTCGGATTAGAGCCCTATCGACCAGCCTCGATCATTTCAGGGCTGTAGGATGAACGAGCGTGGGTGACGGTGTGGCAAGGCTGCACACACCTGGAGACCTACCCGCCAAGGCTTAACTCGCACGGTAGAGCTGCCACTTTCTGAAACTGGGAAAGCCCGTAAACGCCTCGCTCCCAAATCTGAAAACCCGCCATGCCAAGTAAGGCTCGTTTCCCCAAATAAGCCCTCATGGGGCCGCCAATCCTATTTTGTATTTTGGATACACATAATCTACCTTACAATATTATCAGTTCCGAAGCAAGAAATTGTAAGAAGCTTTCGAACCTAGGTATTCCTTCAGTTGATTTTCACGACTAACATCAAGAAGCCCTATTTTTCATTCCAGGCACACGGACTTGGTGTCATCATAATATAAGGCCACCATAAAATACGTAACGCTACTAGCTTGCAGCCCCACCTGCTTTTTATAAACTAACACTGGATTAAGTTGTGTTTTATTCATCTCGAGATCTAGCAAACTGGAACGACGGCTAATTTTGCAGACTGATGAAGAGCCAACGTCTGCTGCATCCAAGATAGGTCGTTTTTTGTAGCCAACTGCACAGCTATTTAGGCACTCCACATTGCATACTTCTTTTACATTTTCAAATACATCCTTTTGTTTTTATCCTATAAAATGCATGCTTCTTTTACTTGGTAAGTTCCCTGAGAGAGCAATGGACATGAGCCTGTAGCCACTTGAAAATTGAAACAAAAAGAATTATGAATAAATCTTCTAACCATTTTCAAGCGTCGTTTGCTACCTCCATTGCAAGCACTGGTATTTGGCGGTCAAAGCCCCGCGCTTTCGAAATTCGCTAAGGAAGTGACTACATTACACAAGAGTCGAGACGTTGCTTTTCACTGTCAATTGCAGTCAAAACAGCGTAGTCTGGTTCGATGTGACGCGCCGTCAATTCCCATGAGCAAACCTCATAATGGCCCCCCGGACATCTTCCATTCGCTCGCGCTGAATCAGCGACCACAGCCCACTGAAATATGGACAGAAGCAGCAGCCGATAATGACGCTCTAAGGACTCTGGCTGCCTGAGCTTGTCAGCGGCTCGATCAGCAAATTGGCCGAGTGGTGGGCGCCAAACGTGCTTGCGCTGTCGACAGTTTGTGTGAATAAGCATTGCCTGTGCCCACCCGGCCAATATCCGTGCAATTGCCGGCCTCACACAGCGCGGCAGCGCGCCGCGTGCTCAAGAGGCTGGCGTCCACGCCAACGTGCAGCGAGCAGGCATTTGCGGCCGCGCGCTCACTAGGCCTCGCTAGTTAGGCCTTCACGAGGCCTTCACTAGTCTTATGTACTGCATGTATTTGGGCTCCAGAAGGTTGGGGGGAGCAAACACGTCGTTGGGGAAGCCAGATTGGATGTTGGGGAAAGCAGGGACTCACCCAAAAGAATACAAATCAAAACCCGTGTTCGTGCACACAACTTCATTGATGATTGTTTGATGCCAGCTAAAGCCACTGTCTGGATAAGGTGCGAGGTGTATAGGCCGATGGATCCAATAATGGTCGTTATAATAACAATATGTGCTGGCAACGTCAAACAGTGTCTATTTTTATGTAAAATGGCAGCAAGACTGCAATTCAGTCACATTCGAAATTTATCACTCATTTAACATACTTTAATTGTTCCACATGTTTCCAGGAAGCGCAGATATTCCAGCACATGTAAGGCTTCCACAACAGGGAAAAATACGCTGCAAAGTTGCCGAAACAGAGAGGTTTTTTACCCGCGCTCCCAGAGCCTGCTGCTGGTCACACAGGAGTGTTACACAACACGCCGTCGTCAAATTGCCGTGTGTCGAGTACGAAAGTGACGTGGGTGGTACACCTGGGTCCTGTAAACATACAAGTAAAACGGAACGGGGCCGGAACGAGTCAGGGCTTCGTAGTGTGAGCAAAGTTGCTTGTTGTTGATACGTTGATATTGTTGAAAAACGAGGATCACTGACATGTTGATGAACGAACGACTTTGAACAACACCCTCCGCTCCCGGGGCACACGCCATCTCCAGGGGAGGGGGATTGCGCCCAAACAAGGACGTTGTAACCGGGGAAGCGGGACAGTGGGGTATCCCCCCCCCCCCAACTTGAAAGCTATGGGTTGCCGCCCCCTTCCCATACTTGGAGGGTCTGTGAAGGATCGATTCTGGTATGTTAAGGGCCCATGCTGAACGGTAATGGGGTAATGTAAGGATGTTGAAGTGCATTCTGACCTGTGAAGGTCTCGCTCTGGGGTTTTTGGGCCCCTTCTGACCAAAGAAGAGCAATTCAGAGTCTTAAGAGTGTCCGTTTCGGCCTGTCGAGGCCCATTCTGATCAGAATACGGCCCATTATTGGCTGTGGCGGCCGATTCTGGCCTGTAAAGGAATCATTCTGACCTTAAGAGGGTTCGTTCTGATCTTAAAAGGACCCATTCTGGCCTTTGGAGGGCCCATTTTGACATGTAGACCGTTATGACCTGTAGGCAGTCCATTATTTGCTATCGAGATCGCAACTCCATTGTGGCTTACACAGGGTCATTCTGGTATGTCAGGGCCTTTCATCAAGGTTTAGGGCTCATTTTGGCATTTTGGAGTTCCCTCTCACCCCAACTTGAATATAATTCCGGCGCCCCTGCACTCGAATCCTCCTTGGCCACATCGCCGTCGGTTGCGTGCGTAACGTGATCAGCGCGGCGCTAGGCAGTGTCCCTACAGAGCTGGGCTGCGGCTGTGGCTGCGTTTGCGGTTCGGTCTGGGCCTGGTACTGGGGCTCGTAGCTTTACAGCACATTCTGGTAGCTTTACAGCACACTTATACCACGAGTGAAATTTTTGCATGTGCTGGACTAAATACGCTTCTAGGAACAGTTTTCGCCTCCTTAATTTTCATTTACAGCATACAATGCAATTTACAGACGTTAGCTATGTGGGGATCGGCCCTTGAAAAGTTGTAAGGTAAGATGTAGTTTAAGTTCACTGGTAACCATTCACTGCCAGTTCTGGCCATCATTGCATAATGTGGATCGCTCACAAATTGCCTTAAGCTGCGTGCAAGGGGATATGGTTACACAGGTATCTGTGCGTCCAAGCTAAATCCAAGGTGCATTTCAATGGTTTTTGCGACTTTTAGCTAACACAACAGCGTTTAAAATCGATACAAATCAAGGCGTCATACTAGAATCTCGTAACTCCAATCTGCAAAATTCATGGGATGATAAGGCTTGCCCAGTGAAATGGCAATCAAGGGTACATTGATTGAGAGAATGGGCATGTTACATATGAAAAAATCATACAATGTATAGGTAATGCTTTGCATGTAATGCTTTGTAATGCAATGTAATGCTTTGCATGTTGGAAGCATGTGGTAATTTCTCTGACCATTATTCGCTGCCAGTGGTGCCCAATATTTGCTTTTGTAAAAGTTCATAAACTGGGCATGATGTGTTCAAAAAGGTTCATAAAGTCACCTTATATGTACTTAAGTTAAAGTAATGGCACATTTAGGCACATGGTGGGTTGGCAACATTGTGATCTTATGATGTTTTGAAGCTTGACACCTAGAGTATAACTTTAACAGCGTTGTATTGTCTCAGCTGCTCATTCTTAGTTCTCCACCTGCAGAGATAAATAGACAACAGACATTAGTGAGCGTTAACATCTTATTAGTTTCATCACTCCGAGCATTAAATAGGCATTGTATTCCTGCATTATTTCCATGACATGAGCATCAACACTCATTTTGTCCTCACAAAGGCTTATCGCAGAATTACCCATTCGCCACTACAGGTTACACCGCCGACAGTGAATAGTGTCTCACAATTAGTTTTGACTCGTTATTTTCATCTAGTCGTCAATTTTTTTGTTGTTGAAAATTTGCCAATTATCATCTAGTCGTCCAAGCCAAAAGAAATGAAATAAGACGCCTCAGCACTTGCTTAGATCACGGTTCTTTCGAACTGTACTCTGTCAAGATTTCCGCCCTGAAAAACTTTTAGCGTGATTCGAATATTGTACTATATAGCCGAAGGCCTGTCTTGCTTACAACGACGGCGAATTCTACCTAGCCGCGTCTTTTATATTAAGGAAAATTCGTGTCACGATTTTTCCAGTCGCAATCACTTTTCCAGTCGCGATGTTTTTTACCGCCAGTGAAGTCGATAAATTTTAGAAGCAAAATGACCATGGCAGTTGACGCTAACAAACAGTAAGAAGTAAAGAAACTTAGCATCAAAGCAACTGGCCCATGATAACAGCCATAATAGTATGATATATACATATGATACATGTATAGTTATTAACTGGTTATCAGGTTGTGACAGCATGAATTTTTCGTGTGGTTTTAGTCCGTTTCGGATGCGCCACAAGCTGTCCCACGTACTGGTCGTTTCCGTGCCGTTGATTGGTGCAATGCTTCCGCTAAAAAGCTGTGCTCACACCCGTTAAGGGCATACAGTCATCGATACAATGGATGAAAGCACAATTATATTGGATTAGCATTGTTAGGCGCCTCAAATCGACCGTCTCTTGCTGCCAATATGAAAAGCTTGGTCGAAATACCTGCGGGGTGTCGTTTCGGAAAATCGAAAAAATTAGGCACACTCTTTAATGTCATTCAAGTCAGGAATGACAACACGACTCGAATGACCAGCCACCGTTAACATACGTACAAAGCAAAAGGTCACATGATCCTTAAAGGTAAGTGACCTTGTTTGACCTTTCGAAGGTCACGGTGACCAGGTCACTTCCACCATGACCAGAAGGTCATGGTGAAAGGTGGGATGCTCCCTTTATTCGTTGATTGGATGACTTCTCAAAAATTGTCAGAATATAATGACACCAGAGATGGTGGCACGTTTCCCATTCATTTGGTATCCACTTTTTGCTGAGTTTGCCGAGAAGCCACCATCCGGCGGCTTTGTTCTTAACACGGGCCCAACGAGGGATGAGTGACGCATTGCAGTGCATCCGTTGTGGAAGTGTTCTGGCAAAGATGATACGCGCACGTCGTGTTGGGAAGTTGAGACTCGTCCATTGGATGCATCTCGCTCGCTCTACTTATCCTGAATTAGAAAACTTGTTGGCAGGCCCAGTTCCTTTGAACTCTATACCTCGCTGTGAAAAAATTGGCGTCTTGAACGTCTGCTGAGTTGAGGTCGTGGCAACCTGGTTTTGTCGGTATATGGTGTACTGTTTACAGTTAGGCTAAGCTTGCGCTCCATATCGGAGAGTCTGAAGCGCTCTTCCGTCCTCGGCTATGGTCCGGTCTGCGTCGACCGGTAAGTCGTCCACGTACGAAGACACGGCCGGCTCTACGCCAGGGTCACGCGTCAGGACAGCACGAAGCAGGGCCCTTTTCACGGAAGGCCCCACGTTAAGGCCGAAGCCCAGCCGCTCGAGGCAGTAGCGCCACCGGCGACCCATGATCGTCAGACACGGCTGCAGCCGCCGGTCGAGCTACAGCTGGGGGTGCGGCTTATGTCCGCCGCATATCCACGACGTCCACACACCAGTCATGGCAACGTCACTTGCGCGGGCGGCTGGCGCAACAAAGGGGTCAACGGTGCAGGCTGTCACGTGGCAGTTGAACTTCAGCATGGTCAGCATGACTCGCACCTTGTTGGCCTATGGGACTGGCATTGGGGGAACGAGTCCATGCGGTGGGTCGTCCAACCGCTCGTCGTTCAGCTGTAACCAGTCGTCCCGCAGCCAGGATTCCAGCTTCTCGCACTGATTCCAAGCCGAGTGGTCGCTTCTCACCTGCCGTCCCCCGCTTCTAAGCAACCGTCCAGGTCCGAGTGTCAATGTGAAACTAGGCTGAGAAGTCTTTGGTGCTCACTCTCAATGCCTCCATCTCGTCGGTCGTCACGGCCCGATCCGAACCTCGCCAGACGCAGACTCGCTACGGAACACATGCTGGGTGTCCGCGCGCACCTGCCTTGCTGCCCTTGTCTTGCTCTCGTCGTTCTAGACGGAGCGCACGCGCGCGCTCCACGCTGTCCGCCTGAGCCGGCGCCTCCGCGCGCGGACCGGTGCGCATTGCCTGACGCACGGCCTCGGGAGGGCGGCGACGGGTTTCGAGGCTCGCCAGCCGTTGCGGATCCACCAGGCAGACGCCGGCACACCCCTCTGGCTGAAGTCGCCGGCTGCTGACCGAAGGTGCTAGCTGGGGAAAGCGTCGCATGTGGCAATCGAGCGCGAACGCCGCGAAAAGGGTCTGATCGCACGGCTTTCAGCGGGTCGCGGGCCCCTACCGGGAATTGTGACCGGACAGCAAACACACCGGCGGTCAGATGCAGGGGAAAGCAATCCCACGACAGCAACGGGCAATCCCACGATGCTTACACAGCAGGGCGCGCGGCGCGCGTCCAATGCCCCGCTCCACGCCAATCTTGTATTCAGCGATAACTTGCACGTCGAGCATGGCCACTCCGGCCACCAGCAACCACCACGCCGGCCACCAGCAACCACCTCGCCGGCCACCAGCAACCGGCACCATCTCCTCCCCACCCATGTTTCCACGGCCGAAAACTTGAACGTTTAAACGCCCAGCATGCACACTACACCATCACGCTCTCGCGAACCGCATTAAATCCGTCAAATCGTCGGCACACTGCCGCCGGTAACGCACCGGTACCACGTGCACGCACAGGTACAGATTCTCATGCACATCAGGAGGCATTTGAGACAACCTTTAGCAAGATTTGATTGAATTACCAGCAAAGTTTAGCAATGTGCTATTCTATATCAGCTTTCACGATTTGGGGGAGGGGCGAGGGGGGGAACAGCCGCCTTGAGAGGGCTTCTACTTGTTCAAAAGGTAACGGAAATTTCACAGATCATTTGCACACTATCTCTGGCATCCCGCACGCGGACACGCGGATCAATGATAAACAAAACGTACAGCGCGGGACATCAATGCTTATTCGTCTAGAAAATGTTCAGTTCAAAGTCAGAAGATAACATTAGGCGACGACAAACAGGCTTCACCTAAGCTTCAACTCACACTGACCTTTGATGACCTTACGCTGACCACTGATATTTGGGACATTCTGTAGCTCGGACAACAAGAACGAACATTCCGCACATTGGACATTGCGTACTTTGAACGTTCTGTACTTTGAACGTTATGAGCACCCACGTTCTGAGCCATTTTGTTTTTTTCTTATTTTGGACATTCTGTAAGATAGATATTCTGTACTTTGGACATCCCGTACATCGGACATTCTGTACTTTTGACGATATGAGCACCTCCCTAAGTTGCTCAGGACAAGCGTCCAGCTCCTGTTGGCGTTCGGCGATTGAATGACTGGAATGGAGGGGCAAGCCACGGATGGCGAAAGCCATGAGCCGCTCGGAATAAGCTCGTCTTGTCCAGACCGAAGCCGTTGGACACGTGGCAGCGCCCGGCACCGCTCGACCACCGTCACCCAGGCGTCTTTCAGTGGATGGATGAAGACCATCTGGCTCTAAACTTGCCTCCCAGGAGCGAGCGGCCGCAGTCGCCCGGCGCAGTTCAGTGGGTAACCCGAGCGTCGTCAAGCAGCAGCCATGACTGCGCGCGCGCAGGGGGGAAAGGGCGTGTTCCGCTATCGGACAGGTCGAGTGGGGTCGAACAGGTAGAAATGACGGCTGGACTTTGTAGGCATGGCCTTTAGAAGGGGTGGAAGGGAGGGGGTGACCAGGGGAGGAGGAGGGGGTGAGGGGGTGAGGAAGGTGACCACTGCATGGACGTGGTTCGGCGCCATCATACAGGTGGTACCATGCGTGCAGAATTCCACCGCAGCGCCAGGGGCCGATGACATAAACACACCTGCACCTTAGGGTGGGCACTCCTACATCGCATGTTAATGGTGGGGGTGGGGGGGGGGGAGAGAAATGTCACGCCGATAGGAAACCGTGCGGATAACGCCTCGGGGTAGAATGGAAGATTCTGGCTAGTGCAGGCTAGCGTGGGCTGGAACAGCGACATTGCTGTAGTGTTTAATGCACGGTGCCGTTTGTATTTGACAATTAAGCATCTATGCTACCCTATGGCGTTATTCGTGAATAAGTAGGGGCATAACATTAAAACAGCTATTATAATTCACTAGCACTTCTAAGTGACTCAGGGATGCGAATCTAAGCGGCGTAGGATGCTCTATGATAAACATGCTTAGACCCCAGCCACTTTATACGGTTAATGGTATCCCTGTTAAGTAACTTTGGAATCCCGGGCCGAGAACAGGGCTGCCCTCCGTTCCAGGGGGCCTCGCCATTACTGACATTGGAGGGCTATGACTCAGTTCTTGTTTATTTGTGAGGGCCCCAGCTCAGTGTCGTGGTTCCCCAGCTCAGTATCGAGGTTCCATCGTCCAGTACCGGACTCCCTGGCCAACAGCAGGACCCCTTCGATTCTTTAAGGGCCACGGGCTAGTCGGAGAAGGCCATTTGAGTGATATTATGGGACCCTGACTTTGTTTCTGTTCCACAACTTAAGCCCCAACTAAAGTATAGGGCGCCGTCCTGAACGAGGGATCTTGACCAGAAGGTCTTTACAGCTGAAGGCTGTGGCTCTGCCGCTGTTCGGCTGATAGGGGTCCTTTCGGTATGAAACCCTGTTTAATGTCGCGGATCTACGGAGCCTCTGTTCAATACCGTGGATCCCTTTTAAATATCGGAAATTCACGGCAGCTGAACAGATCGCATGTTTAGTTTTCCAGCTCAGTTCTGGCGTTCATTGGCTGATAGAAGGACCATCAACGAACGCCGGAGGAGGTTTTCTGATATCTTTGGGTCTTGATACTGGCCCTGTTTCAGTTCTGGGACCTCTGGCCGACGGACGACCATCATAGCGCTTCAGAAGCCCTAAACCCCGGTCGACCCCTCGAGCCTTTCGGGCTTGAAGGGCCAGACATAGGGCCCCCGATCCACGAAATGAGCTACGCTTGTACCTGCCACGAGCCCCTCTGTACCTGTCCCTGGCTGGGATGATGCCCCCTGATGCAGCAGCCGAGCGATGCTGTAACGGGTCACATGAAATTGCATCCGTTAAAAGTTTTGCATGCACAGTGATGTTGCGCATCAGGATTTGTCTTAGACACATTGCCACGTGGAAGGAATTTTTTGTAAATTTTTATGCGTAGTAAGTTCTTGCGTTAGAAGTAGTTTCATCTAGAAGTCGTATCGTCGAAGTTCTGTCGTTAGCAACACTTGCGTTAGAAGCATTGTCGGCACACCGTGCCAAACATATCCCAGATGCACGGGCATGTTCGAGCGCGTGGCTTCTGACTAAGACCTGAGTCTGGAAACTTGGGGCCTGAAGGTCTCCATATTTCTCAAGACGGCGTTAATGGTCGCAAGAGAAATCCAATCTCTTTGAAGTGGCGGGCAAAAGCAGCTTTGAATACTCCAGGGATATCTTCCGCGTAGTTTGCGATAATTTCGCGAACCACTTGCGCGTTAACGGACATCATTTCTTCGCACAAAGAAGACAAAAAGATGATAGGGACTCGCTACTTACACAACTCGCCCATAATTTATTGGCTGTCACACATAACACAAAGCGTGATCCAAGGATGGACACAACCTTTGCTTCAGGAAGTCAAAATTTGTCCGACAACGCCGTCATAACCAGTTATGGTACAGATAAACTTGTTACATCTTGCAGATATTTTAACGGACATGTGCTTTACATCAGTTTGCTTGAAAAACATTCCGTGCATTTTTACTGTTTTTCCGGTTGCAGATAGTACAATTATCGAACACCACATGATGCTTGTGATGCAGTTGGCCTGCACAAATCTGTATCGATTTAAAATACAAATATGACAGCAACCTGGTGCGTAAACTATGTTGACTCTTCCTTCGGGTAAAATAAATCTGTCCTACGAGATCCTACCAGACATTATTCCTGTGGGATGCATGGCGCCACACGCAGCATGTGGGATCTTGGACATGTTAGTACTGTGCCTTATTGAGCATGATGGACGGACCGCATGGTATGCCAGATGTGCCCCCTCCGGGCCAACTTTTACCATGATTAGTACCAGGGTTTGCGCCACGAGGAGACAAGGGGGGCACCCGTCCCATGGCATTTGTCAAGGGGTAGCCATGTCACGTTGGCCTCCTCGCAACTTCAGGACACCCCATCATTTCGACAGGAAGGAAAGCGATGCAAACAATAATATCACATCAATAGATCCCAATCCCTTTAAGATGCCTAGTAGACAATATCTGCCTCGCAGGAAGTCCTACTGGCCAACACCCAGGCCCTGCTGGTTGACAGGAGACATCAGATTATCCAAAGGAGGCCCATCAGATGCATGGAAGGCCCTGTTAAACACAGGAAGCCAGCCAGCCCAATAGAGGTCCCTATCAGAAAGATTAAAGATCTTTCTAGGCCAAGATTACGTTGTATTCAATATTACATCAACAGCTAAGAAGTGATGTTGAAAAGGTTGGCTCAGCTCGAGGGAAACATTTGGATAGGGACTTGGAATGGAGGCCCTAAAAGATTGATTAGGGGATCCCCTCCTGGGAAAAACAAATAGTTTCATAGCCCCGATCAGCACAATGTTTACATGATTGCAATGAAATATCATTGTGCAGGTAACCCCCACCACCGATTTCGGAAAATCCCATATTGTCAGCGTCGCTGACCGATTCCGAGCTAAGGGCGATCCCGTCGCGCAGCCTCCTGCGAGTTCACCGTATACTGAGGGTCGGACGAGTGGCTTGTCAGTAACAGGGGAGGCTGAACAAGATGAGTTCGCGCAATGCCCACCACTCGGCGTTCCTGACTGCCCCCACGGGGGCTCTCGACTGCGGGGGCGCACAGCTGAGAAAATTACGGAGCTTTCAGCGCGGCTCTCGAGTGAGCAAGAAGAGATCCGGTTTAAAAGTAAGGCGAAAGTAAAGTAAAGTTCAGTAAAGGTTGAAGTTTTACCCACTCCGCCGTTTCTATCGTGGAGACAGACAGTGTGGTCAGGAGGATGCCTGCACTTCCATGCACTCCCTGAAGACGGCTTGACTCCCTACGTTCTGATGAACCGGCGCATATGGCGATCCACGTTCACGCAAATTGTGTAGTAGAGCAGATATGACCGGCTTCATGAGGTATCGAAGCAATGATGCTCATCGCTAGCGAGCGAGCCTGAAATAAATATATGGGTGACCGAAAACATGCAAGGGTCCACGAGGATAAGCCGAACCCAAGAACTGGGCTCACTTGTGGTGGGAGCACATAACCAGTTCCTGCATACGGAATTTAACAATATCTCTCCGCTTAGCGATAAACGTGACCATGTCGTTACGCTGTCGATACTAGCGCACGTAGCTGACTGATGGAAGAAGAGAATCGAAAGACAACTTTGTATTCTTGTTCCTTACGTTGTTTCATCCTGCTTTGGCACATCACGAACACCGATTGCGTCATCATTCTGTGCGTGTTGCACAGCTACGGTTGTTTTATTTCGGAGCTTTATTAGCCCCATCTGTATGGGTGTCAACCTGACTCTTAAAATAAGGTTGACCATAACCGATGCGATATATTTCAGTTCTCTACCATTCACAGAAAATGTCTGGGGTATTTTTTGGGTATGCACAATATTTTAGACATATCGCGCATCGTATGCATACCATACATCTTAGATCTATGGATAATTCAATTAATTTGCCCTAGTTTGAGCGCAATTAGCTTTTTCTTGTCCAGTCTGTGATGTTCCATTTATTTGGTGATAAATCATCCTTAAGCTATTGGTTATCGTGCGCCAACACCAACCAGCCTGAGATGTTGTACTTCACGCTTTCTTCTCGCCCCACCCCTAAATTGCTTGCCTCTTTACGTAGAAGGCTGTTTACGTGGTTAAATGTTTGCCTCCGTATTTACTATAATTGTTTTGTTTTGTGCTGCGCATGCCACACTTGTCAATCGTCCTGATCTAAAATTTGCAATTTTGTTCAGAAATGCTGGTTTTCGCACATCGTTTTTACCAAACTCACGCACCGTATCATTGAACCTATTTTTATGGCATTTTATAGGACCTAAGAGCTGCTTTGCAAGTCACAAAACAAAGCCCGACTTATTCATCTTCAACTGAAAAGCACCTTCTCATCTCCAAGTGAACATTAATTTAACAACATCGGATAATGATGTGCCAAGCAGCTTTCTTTGTGAACGATAATATGTCGATGCCCTTTTGCTCACGGAGATAAAATAAAACCCAATTGTTCACACATCATTCATTCACCTTGCAACTTTCCTGACTCCATGGCCCCACAGGGCAAAACATGGAAAGGCATGGCTAATTGTTTTAAGAACAATCTTTCATTGAAAACTGACTGAGCTAAAGCTGGATGGTGCACAGTGAAACTAGTGCATATGCAAGATAAGATAATTTGTGTTCATCATTTGTGCGCTGCATCGCCCTCCTGCTTACGCATCGACCCAAGACTCAACGTTCCTTGATCACTTCCATAGGTCTTTTTTTATAAAACTTCTGATCCTCTGGCTATACTCATGGGAGATGTTCACGTAGGCAGCAACTGCCTGCGTGAGTACACATATTGCCTACAGTTCGATCGCATCTCGCGAAAACAAGCATAAGAACGAATTTCAAGCGCTCGAAACCGCTCAACTTGTTGACCAGCCGATTAGAAAGATGAAACAGGAGCATAAAGAATTTGATAGATGTTACATTTATTTCTGACATTTATTTATTAGTTAAAAGGGTGTTCCGCGTTTAAGAACACTGAGGCAACAAAAAAGAGCATGTATATAAAGAAGCTCACTTGAACCATCCCTATGTTTTGAAGGGCAGTGAACTGCTCTAAATAAGAAACTTTCGATATTTAGGAAATGTTCTCAACAGGTCATCAATTCATCACGTTATAAAAGCGCTTTCGTGACGTCAGAGCTGCTGCCAAACTGGCCGGGTCAGAATTGGCATGTAGCGGATAGGCTGACTCAGTTGTGGCACTTTTACGCGGCACAAGGTAGCGCTGGGGGCTTATGTGTGCATATGCATGTCATGTTTCGGGCGTTATTTAAAAGGGCTTTGGCCCTTTTTCGTGGCGTTCCAATTGTGTCCATGAATTTATATTTGGCATTGCATTTTCATTTTCGGCTGCGGCGCATTCTCAAGTTATTTGATTTCCAGTCTTAGTCCGATTTGACTAGTAAGACTGTCCAAATGGCGAAGCAACAAATACAACTATTTTAACGAATATCACGCATACAATAATTGTAAGGGGGGTCTCCATTTGTATGAGATTTTGAGCTAAACTATCAGCTTAAGATCTTTCAGTGCAATTCACAGCCCTATCCGTCTTAAGATTAAAGCCCTAGTTTCTGACTTACACGCCCGCGAAGATGCGCACTACTTTTCGTGCATACTATTCCAAGGTCGTTCGGGTATGCAGACGCCATGGCAACGACATTCAAATCCTGGCACTCCATAGCCATGTGTCATTCAAGGCCAAGAAAAAATATTATGGTCAAACGGCCCAGATCTGGCGTCTGTGAGCACTATCTTCAAATATAGTGGACATCAATTGACTCTCAATTGATGTTGAGCAAGCTGTGCAGTTTCGAACAGGAATAAAGTATTTTGCCATGCATTTAACAAGTTGGACATGGTTGCTAGCTATTATGGAAATGATAATTATATAAAAGAATAAATGCGTTTAGAGCCAAGTATGTGAATACAAGTAAACGTCTTTAACTCATGGATAAATATGCAAGAACACCGCCAGAAAGGCCAAAAACGAGCACATAACGATGTTTGGTTTGGCAAACATACACATCCGTGCATATTTATCCTTGATTTTAAGATATTAGCTGTATTCACATACACGGTTATGGCGATATTCTTACCTTATTGAATGCAAGTATTATTTCCGTAACAACTAGCAAGCGAGGAAAACATACCCAGCTTCTTATACTATGTAGCACAAAACCAGCGTCGTGTTAAAAGCTTGCGCAGCTTTCTCAACATTGCTAAGAGCCAATGATGCACTACATTTAAAATCACGCTTACGGATGCCAGATCTGAACGACTGTACGATAATATTCTACCTGGCCTTGAATGCCGCCTGGCCTGCGCGGTGGCAGGATTTGAATGGCGCTGCTATAGTGTTCTGCATGCCTGGATGACATTGGAACAGTCCGCACGAAGTAGTCTGCACATCTTCGTGCGCGGGTGTTTAGCCCAGAAACTATGGGTTTTAGGTTTCAAGATGGGCACGGCTGAGTACTCCACCGAATTATCCCAAAATGGCTATTTTGGCTCAGGGTCTCAAACGTGTGGAGCACTTCCTTCAAGTAAAAACGATAGCTCTAAACAACGAAATTTTACTTTTAAGAAGTGTGCTTTTCAATTTGTAATCGCTTTATTATCGTCGAGCCCATTTATGACGTCACAAGTCCCTGCCACTGGCCTGCGAGAACTGCCACTACAGCGAACGGCGCGGCTCACTCGTGATACATCTATGCGTCGCATGATCACGTTAGTGGTCTAGGCGTGTAAAGTTGTGTTGCTTGTAATAGGCACGTGTGTTTTGGATTCTCTTCCGGTGTTCTTGCATGTCTTTCCGCGATGGCATGTTTTTACTTGCATTTGCATTTTCGATTGCGGTGCTACTCTCAAGTTATTCGATTCTCTGCCTCAACTCCATGATAACTAGAGCTGCCCAAATGCCTACATTATCTATCATAAAACGCGGTTCGTGACCGGTGTAGGCAAACAACAATTGAACCTGTCTGCCATTGGGACCATTCGTGCTGAGGTACTCTAGGTACGAATGGTTTGGTGGCCACACTTGTTTTTACGATGAACCCAATACGGTAAAAGAGGTGTGTGTGGGGAGAGGGCGGGTGTTTGTGTGATTTTATTACCTACGACATGTCTATGTGGCTTTCAAAAAGGGGGCGCGAAATTGACTGTACAAGTTTACGTGTGTCATGCTTGTTTACGTGTCATGTCATGTAACAGTTTTTGAAAACATTACATTTACCAAAGGCGCAGGCTGTTAAAAACAGCACGAAAACACAACGCAACTTTTCACTGGGAGACCTGTAGAAGGTAAATAAATGCAATTAATAATTTCCGCACAAACTTCTGACAACAAAAAATTATCACGTATACCACGCTACTTTTAAACATGTGATAGGTAAAAGTAAAAAGATGACATGCCTCTGCTTACCGACATCGTGAGTTACCAGTGGCAGACGACAAAGCCAAAGCAACCTTACTAAAATGACATTTTAGCGACGCAGACAACTTTCGAGACACGTAGCATTCCTCCATTCCTAATTCTTTCAAAAATCCTGACCTCCAGCTGCCCTTGAAAATATCGAGGTGTCTGAGGGAAGTTTTTATTTTTCATTTTTTAAGTAAACACAAACAAATATGATGGTCGTGTCATATACTCTACAAGCTTTTAAAATTGATGGTACTCTATATCTACCAGTCTCCGACTAAAATGCTTAGGAAATTTCTGAACATTGGGCAAGTTGGACAGATTTCAGAAAAGGCAACAGTTTTGGCAACATTTCGAAAGAAAGGCCCTGAATCACAGGCTGGAAACTACGGCCCTATCAGTCTTCTTCGCAGCCTTTGCAAGCGTCTTCAAAAATGTTTTTTTCAGGTATTTATAAACATGTGAAAGCGAACAATTTCATTCCAGAAAAGCAGAGTGGCTATAGGCGAGAACACTTTGCTTATCTCCAGGTAATGCACCTTGTTCAAAACCTGTGTTCTGCTTTGGGTCGAAAGCAAAACTTCACTGCGATTTACCAAAATATTCCAAAATATTTTGGCCAAACTATGCTCACAGGCGCATTTTACAACTGTACATATGGCTGCAAAATTTCTGGCAGCATGCTCAAGTGGATAAGCCACGAATGTTCGAAAGAAGTCACTGTGTATGAGTAGGAAATGTTTCAACTCCGGTTCCTCACAACGGTCAGTGCTGGGTGTCCTTGTAATCCTAATCTCGCAGGAGATAATCGCCTCAATAAAGCCCAAAATAACGTTCTCTTTTACGATGACTACTCATCTTTGTGCGTCCCTCACCATCGTAATCCAAACGCCATCTAGCAATGTCCTTCAATATAATTTAAACATGATGCGTGATTTTGGGAAAGGTTGAGCTACAACATCCAGCACACAATAATACCAATGCGTGCAACACAGCAAACTGTTTTCCGCGTGAACTGCCAATGAGCCACTGCACTGGACGTTTAACGACAATCCCACTCCGCAGGCGCTAATGCGAAAACACCATGACTCACGCTTTCACCCCGCTTTCATTTCAGTCTTTAATTACACGCATCAACATGATTAAAAATTCCGAGCTTTAAATCCCCTTCATCCCGTAATCGATATATTCTAAAGTATCATCACTCAATGCATTTAACACCTATTCTTCAAATTTACTTGGTGTGGCGTTCTTTGCGACGGACAAGTAAAAATGAAAGACTCGTCGCGATTGCAGGAAACTCAAAACAAAGCGACGAGACTCCCGCCTGGCGCATTGTTCCGAACACCGACTGATCGATTACATGCCGCATTAGGGTGGACAAAGCTAGAGGCGCGAAGACTCGTACATCGACTTGTTATTTCTCATCGGTCCCAGGATCAGACACACTCTTGACACTGGCCAGATCTGACACTTTGCATACCTAACCGACATTATGGCAAACAATCGACAAGACATCTTATCACAAAGTTGTTCTGCTTCACAAATGCTAAGCATTATGTCGGGCTTTGAAGGTAGTTTAAAGCATACCTACATCCAAATTATCATGATATATTGGATGTGCACTATCTTAGCTGCCTGAGGGTAGACGTAGAAGTGATCGAGCAAAAACCTTGTAGTCCTCTTTTTCGCTACAGGCGCATTGCGTGCGTGCGCATTCCCATAGCACACACATCATTTCCAACATCGCTCACGCAGACGTTGCGAGTTTCCGCTCAGTATCCACAAGGAGACCCACTGTCAGTCTTTATAGTACTGAGGCTAGGTTATTAGATTTATACGTGCCAAATCTGATGGCAACATACTGTAAAAAGCGCCACGGCGGCCTCAGAATCCTCACCGAAGAAGCACTAAACTCAGTAAAATCTCCTCAGTGTATATCTGCTCGAGAGGAAAAGCCAACCTTTCTACCAGTGAGGCGTCGTAAGTCGTTAGTAAAGAAAATGTGTGTTGCACGTATGTATTGATTTCATCGTTTACGTAACGGTCAACTTGATACAGATTGTCATTACGGGGATGTCGGGACGCTCTCGGCTTCCCGGCCTTCTGGTGGTCTGTGGCGTTGGTTGCCGCTACGTACGTGTTTTTCCCAGAGCTCGTCCTTGGTGTCGCTGGGAACGCCTCTCCGCACACACTCTCCCGAGAGTACTATGTGTATGAGGAGCCCAATGGCCAGCATACGAGCCGGACAATGCTGCAGCATACGGTTCGACGCGTGGAAATACCAGCGCAGCCGACAGCAACACCGATATGTCGACCACAGAGCCAGGATGAAGAGCGTGACAGGCTGCCGGGGATGAATGATGTGGCCGCCAACGAATGAGTATACTTGAAGTGCACGTGGGATGCTCCGAATGCCTGAAGAGCGAGAGCGTTTTCAAGAACGGCAGGGTGTGGGGGGAGGGGTCCAGTGTTGACATCCAGTAAACTTTTCGCCATTAGCACTGACTGATTGTGCTAATGGCGAAATGCGATTGTGCAACGCCAAGGACGAGCGCTTACAGCAACACGTAAGTAGCGGCGGCCGGCGCCAGACCACCAGAGGACCGGGAAGCCGAAAGCGCATCCATGCCCCATACTATACAAAAGCATATTCGATGTGTCATTTATAGTTATGTGGAGAGGAAACGACGGCCACATTTGCTTCATTTGGATGTTGTCCGCGGAGCAATGTATCAAGCATGTGCCACTGAAGTTGTGGTTAATGCGCTTGGAAATTGTATTAGGTTTCGTGTTAAAATTTGTCGTCTCTTCTGACTGAGGCCTTTCAGGATTGCGTGCAAAACATATAGCGAGATAAAACCTTCGTGGTTTATGTGATTATTGTGGGCCATTCGCGTTAGTAGTCAGCATTGTAAATTTTAAGCATTACTCTTTTCGTCGACTGGACTGTTTCTTAGTCCAGCATCGTTGCTGACCAAGCTAACGATGTCATGGCCGGTACAATTACTTCAGCGGAGCGACCGGAACGGGAAAGCGGCGCGGATCTGTGAGCCGGGATTTCTGCCGGAGTTACGTCGGTGGACCGGGCGCAGCGTCTTCGGCCAGATCGTCACGCCGCTGGAGCCTCGGCGGCCATAACCGAGGCGAGCCGCTGAGCCGGGACTGAGCCGCGCCGACCCGACGGCCTGCCAACGAGGCCGGCCGCAGGCGGAGGCGCCGTCACCGCCGCACATGACCTGGCTCGGAACGAGGAGGTGACTCCGCCCCCCCCCCCCCCCGTCCATGACCCTGCTCGCCGGCTCTCGACTCCACGACAGCGTGGGCTGCACGCCGCCGTCCGAGGGGACGAGCCGCCAGGTTGTGTCCTCGTCGGCCGTCACCAGGTCCGCAGGCGGTCACCATAGGGTCACAGCGGGTCACTGCAGGAGAGCAGACGAGATCTGCGGCTGCAGTGGCGGGGACACGCCTCAATCGGGGCCAGACGGTCCGGCTGCCTGTTACGGCCGCCGCCGGAAATGAGTATTACCGGGCTATGGACAGCCGGCGCGCGTGATGGGATTATTTTGTAAGGAGCCAGCGACGCAGGTTCTACAGTGCCTATTCTTGAAGTTTGGAGGCCGCAAGTAGTGGCTATCTTCAGCCGAAGAATAATCATTGAATTCAATGGGCATACGTGAGACAGCCACGCATCATTGAAGGAAAGTAGGCAAGAGTGCATGCGCAATTGATTCGTAAATGCGACGGAAGATCTGGGCGCTTGCGTTTGCATAGCTTCATATTCTCACATCGTCCCGACTTCGTTCGTTTTTGTTGCTGTCAAGGCGATACTTCGATCGCTTGTGGTCATAAGAAGGAAATGTTGTCATATGCTGACGTAGTTACGTTAAACTAAGGTAAGTAAATAAATCGCACCACTACAATTGTTGCGGTGCACGCCCCCCCCCCCTCCCCCCGCCTCTCTGGAGGAGATGGCGGGGGGGGGGCAGGGCACAGGCGCCCACTAATCGTTGTCGGCTTATAACCCTTTCGGGTCCTTAGAGGTTTCGCAAACGGGTCCCCGAGTCCTGGAAACAGATTTCCAGCCTAAATTCCCTGAATCCAAAAACAGGGCCAGCCGCGACGAAGCGGAGGCCCTTTGGCTGGAAAGTTCCATATGACTCAATCCCACCTCATCCTGGCATTCCTGGCTACGACACGGTCACTACAGCAGCCGCAAAGCAGCGCGATAGCCTAAAGGCTGGCTTTTTATGCTGTGCTAAGGTTTCGGCGCACGAGGTCCCCAGCTAGTCTCGTTTGCTCCGACATCCTAGCTAAGACGTCGAACCATCCAGCCAGTGGCCTGCTCTGTCGGTGTGAGTAACCAGCCTACAGTACGCATCAGTGTTGTTTTTTAATTCACTGTACAGGCATTGTGTGCGGGAATTTCTTCTTCACATAGTGTTCCCCATAACTAAAACATATCTGGTACAGAGGCAACGCCAATAGTTGCCTCAGCTTCTGTTTTTAATTCTGGGGATATAACCGTAGTCCCGAATAGCCATTATTCGATATAATTCACACTGTTCGGGATCGTTGTACCTGGCTGTTGTCTCATTGTATTACGACAGGAACACGGCTATTGGCGGCTGAAATTAGCAAAACAGCTTCAAAACGCTTCTTGCTGGCTCAGAATGGCGAGAACACACCTGAAGAGGCTCTCACAGCCACAGGCATCAGGCAGAGGGCGGTCACGCACACTCAGGCGTCCTTTGCAGGGATGTGACATAATTAACGCAACATTTTGTATCGAATGAACACCGCCAGTAGAAAAAGCTTGCTTAGTTGCGCTAAGATAGCGATGATATCCTCAGCTGAAAAGAATTTCTTCGGGGTCGGGGTTCACCCATGTAATCGGCAGAGACAGAGACAAGGAAAGCTCACAAAGAGGGAAGGCAAAATAAATTTTTAAAGCCGATTTTTGCTATGTAACTTATATCGAATATCCACTCCCAGACCTATGCCTAAATCAACAGGCAAGTCGGCTGCAATAGTCAGTGCATTACGAACGTGCGAACGTGCCGTGCAGGTGTAACTACGCATGGTGAAGGCTCGGCGTAGTTACGCCTCACGCCGTTTTCTCGACTTCTTGGGCTTGCATGAATGTTTCAGAAGCCTTATATCACTCGAAACCGAGCATGCCGTTCAGCTCACTTCCCTTACAATCATGACGCGAAAATGCGGTCGAAAAAACGATGCGCGTAGTAGATTGTTTCCAAAGGATCACGAAGCAATCTATTCGCGCATTTCAATGGGCGGGGAGCTGAAAGGAACACTGGCGCACTAAAAAGTATACATGTGAAAACATTTAGCTTTGTCAGCTACGGAATAATTTCCTGAGTTTACTGACATACAACGTTAAGGAACAACCACAGTAGTTGCATGCGTTGCCAAATTCCCAATTAATTTTTTCAGTCATATATTTCAGACAATTCAGGAAACCAGCTGATCTTTAATATAGCGTAGCGTAGGGGTGAAACTGTACCGTAATTGACGAATCAAAAAGACACATTCGGCTACGATTCAACGAGCGCGTCCTAGGTGGAGAAAAAAACTCCTGGGACTTCCACTGGTGATCATTTTCTTTTGCACACCAAAACTTTGAGATTCGGTGTAATGAGAACCCCTTGCCTGTTAATTTTGCAAAAAACAAGACTATTTGCATTGGAAATGCGTGAAAAGATCCTAATACGCGAACTGAAACTCCACTGAAATGAAGCATTTGATCCTGAGCAAGAATATACTATTTACCTGCACAAATCTAGTGTACAGATAGTGTACAGCTACAGTGCAACAAAAGTACTAGTGTACAGATGTGTACAAATAGTTCAGATAATAGTGCACAGATAATGAAGTGTCATACCCTGTAAGTTATTGTGTTTGTGACAACCCGTTTGGCTTCTGTCCTAGTGGCGTATTTTGGGGAAGGTTGCCTCATTTTTTACCGTTCAGCCCCACTCCCAAGCTCACTTACCGAAACCTCGAAATATGCGGAGCTTTAGTGTAGCTAACTGACAGCGGAAGGGACAAAGCGGCCGACAAAACCTGTTGACTACTCCCATGCTTCGAGCCTATAGGTAGCAAAGATAGGAAACCTAAGTGCACCATGGTCGATAACCTATCCTATCCAGAACCTGGTGACCCTGGGTCGGGTCAAAGGTTACCAAAAACGCCCAAAAACTACGTTGAATTTGTTCTTTTTACCAACCCTTGTACCGAGCCTAAGGGCCTGGTTAAAAAAAACCTTCACCAAGCTATGCGCAACAGTCGATTTCCTGTTCTTTCCAGGCTGCAGGCTGTTCTTAAATTAGATCAAAGTTTATTAAAAACGCCCAAAACTGGACAAATAGGGTTGTAGACAACTGGGCACAAAATCATTAAGAATCGATGCGCCATAGTCGATATACGATCCATTACAGAATATAGGGGCTTTGGATCAGTTCAAAGTTCACCAAATACGGCCATGTCAACTTGAATTAGTTTGCTGACAGGTTCATGCTCCAAGCCTATGGAACTGAGGGGCCATACCTTTACACATCGGGGCGACATGGTCGATAAGCTATCCTTTCCAGAACATGGTAACCTTAGCATAGGCGGATCTTGGGGGGGGGGTGGTCACGGGCCCTGGCCCCCCAAAAAAACCGTGAGAGTACGTTTGCCCCCCCCCCCCAAAAAAAAAATTCCCAGAACTTCATAAAGTTTCGTCTATTTACCGTCCGTTTTAACCTGGCTGGTGCGTTACC
>NW_023596921.1:9879980-9903081 GCF_011947565.3 Pollicipes pollicipes | reverse complement strand
CTCATTACGCATCAAAGGAAGCTTGATGATTTTCCTGGCACATAAGCTGCTGCCACAGCCAACGTAAGTAGCTTAGCATGTCCGTTTTGTTAACTTTTTCGACACAAGGCATAGCTTTCTCCCGCCAGGTACGCTTCTCGACCGCTTCGTGCAGCTTCGAGGAACATGAAAAACAGACTCTCTTCCATTGTCTTACGGGGTACGAGGTCTTCAGTTCACACCCTAACCGCAAGTGAACGATAGCACTCAGCAGATCAGCAAACGCGGTGCCTTCCGGGCGCACGACCCGACCGCCGTGACACCGCCCGAGGACATACAGGACTGACGCGACCTGGCCGGTGGACCTGCGGGCCGCCGCCGGCTGCGGCTGCGGCCCCGACCACCCTCCCTCCCCAACGTCGGGCTGCTACCCGCCCATGGGGCCCCTGCCCGCTCCCACAGCAGGGCTCCTACCTGCTCCAACAGCGGCGCTCCTGTGGGAGTACCCACAGCGGACTCCTGCCCATTCCCGCAGCGGGCTCCTGTCCAGCCCCACAGCGGGCTCCTGTCCAGCCCCACAGCGGGCTCCTGCCCATTCCCACAGCGGGCTCCTGCCCATTCCCACAGCGGGCTCCTGTCCAGCCCCACAGCGGGCTCCTGTCCAGCCCCACAGCGGGCTCCTGCCCATTCCCGCAGCGGGCTCCTGTCCAGCCCCACAGCGGGCTCCTGTCCAGCCCCACAGCGGGCTCCTGCCCATTCCCACAGCGGGCTCCTGCCCATTCCCACAGCGGGCTCCTGTCCAGCCCCACAGCGGGCTCCTGTCCAGCCCCACAGCGGGCTCCTGTCCAGCCCCACAGCGGGCTCCTGTCCAGCCCCACAGCGGGCTCCTGTCCAGCCCCACAGCGGGCTCCTGCCCATTCCCACAGCGGACTCCTGTCCAGCCCCACAACGGACTCCTGCCCATTCCCACAGCGGGCTCCTGTCCAGCCCCACAGCGGGTTTCTCTTCACTCCTACAACGGCGCTCCTGTCCCCTCCCACAGCGTGACTCCCATACGTTTTCATAGCGGAGCTCCTCTCCGTGCCTACAGGGTTGGTATTCCTGGTTGCTGCCACGGCGAGTTCCTGTCAACTCACAAAGCGGGATCCAGTCCACTCCAACAGTGAGTTTCTGTCCACTCCCATAGCGGATTCCTGTCCACTCCAACAGCGGGGCATCCGCGCACTCCCACGACGGGGCTTCCGTACGCCTCCATGATTATTTTTCGTCCGCTCCTGAGCGGTGCTCCTGGCCATTGCCCACCCCCACAAACAGGCGCCTTCTCTGACCCGCCCTCGTCGCTGTTGCCAGAGCAGACCCTGAAGGATGAGACTCCCAGTGCGCCGCACAAGCAAGTGCTGCGCAGTCGCGCACTTTTACTAATATTTTTACAACGCTGTCGATCGTTCGGACCGTCCATGCTTTGGGAGGAGGGGTAACGAGCAGTGCCCGTTCAGTTAGCTCCATGAAGTCCTTCTCTTGGATGATTGTCAGCCTTCCTTGGTACACTTGCGCCTGCCCCACCCCCTCCCCACGCACACACCATCACAACGCAGAACAACTTTTTGAAGGCTCCTTAATTTTTGCTCATTCGTAAGTGCTTATGCTTGCAGTGCGCTTGGAACCTTGACATTGCAGGAACATTTTCCTTCCGTGCAAGGCGTTTGCAATGTTCAGACACGTTGCAGGAAGTCATCGATGCTATCGCATTTCAGCGAACAAGCCACTTCCAACAATTCCGGAGTTCGTCAGGACGGCGCGAAGCTTGACGTCCTGAACTGAATGCAGCTCTGGGATTTGCGACCCAGAGCTTAGAATACGTCAAGGTCAGTGAGCACTTTCACCTGCATCCGGAAGCCATGTTGTCACTTTTCTTCTGAACACGTCTTCTGCCAAGCCAAAGTCAAGGTGAAGGGAACAGCGCCGGCTTTAATGGACATCCAAACTGAAGCTCAAACGGGAGGATTTCGACCAGGCTGCTGTGCTTTAGATAACAAGATCTTGCCGACGTCTCTACTTAGACGTTTACGTATTGGGCCGGATTTTATGCACACAAGGGAGTCTATAAATGACAGTGATGGTTTTCTTGAGTTGTTCAACTTCTTGAAAACATCCTAGCACAAAAAGATATCCTTTTGATCCTTTTACATTCATATTTCCGTTTAAAAGGCTGCAGAAGCATTTGCAGACCATCCTTGGTCACGTGACGGGTACTATCTTCGGCTGTCTCATCTGCCGCCAACACGTTTCAGGGAAGACATTCCACATTTTTCACTTTTGTTTGCATCGGTTGAGTTACACCATTCGAATTCTAGCTGTCAAAGTGAGCTCATCGGATGAGAATTCTTAATGGCTGTTGGGCCCTATTTACACTGCGGTCACTTTAGCAGACCTTATCGTTTTTTGGTGCTCAAGGAAGAACGGACAAGGAACCTCGTTGTCAGTGCAAATCGCTCATATTTTCGATAGAAATCAACTCTGCTTCTACAAACATACGCGCAGACTTGCAAAACATTTGAAAGGTTATTTTTACGGACAGAAAATGCTGGGTATAACAGAATTTACGCCAGGTCCACTGGAGCATAACAAGCCGGCAAGCAGAGGCTAACTTAATGTACACTCGATACAGAAGCGATACTCTTTCAGGGAGGCTGCGAGTGTACCGCAGATCCGTCGTCCTTCCGCTCGGTTCAGCAACTTCGAATCCAGCCGAGGCTATTAATGACACGATGGTCCTTGCCATTCTCCAGGTTAGATATGTGGCGTACATATTGAGCTTTGAAGCGTAGAAGAGCACTTAAAGGGCCGTTCGCTGCGTAGGCAATCATAAACTAGACCAAAGATTAAAGCAAAATTGCAAAGAAAACTATTTGCTGGTCGTCAGCTGTTCGCGGATGTCGCATCAGATCTAAAAGTAGCATTTTAATTTCCGAATTGTCAGAACCGTAGAGCCTGGCTAAACAGGGGGACACATGTGGCCCTCCTCCCACATCAATGTTGCTGCATGTTGCGATATAATGTTAACCACCTGGGCCCTCACGTGATGATGAGGCCTACCTGACCCTAACTCCCAACCCCCCTCAATCGTGCAAATCCTGGCTACGCCACTATTTTCGCAGATAACTTTTCACGAAGGATCGCCCATTGACCCACACTGTTCCACGGTTACGGCATGGACGTGCTAGTCCACCTTGGGATGGTTCTACTCTCCTCAACGCAGCAAACCTTGTCTTTCTCATCAGAGTAGTGCCTGACTTCACGGAAAATCCCATTTGAACCTGGAAATGCCGAGCGCCTTCCCTGTTCTCACCACGAATGCATGCAGCCTGTTCCGCTGAAGACATGCTCATGTCGTGTCGGTGCGGTTGACTGCAAGCCAGTGAGCTAATCCCACCGGGCCTTTGTCGCCGGGGCTAGCGGGTCATTGTCACCGACGGCCAGGCTCGCCCCTCCTGGGCAAGGACTGCCAACTGGACGAGCACGCGGAGCCCGAACTGGCGCGGAGAGGGCTTGCGCATTAGCGCTAAGCGTCGGCCATCAGCGGACATAAGGTGGACGTTGCGGCCGCCGTGGCGCCGTCACCGGCTGACGGCTGGGAACGGACGTTCTTGAACGGCCTCTGGGTGGAGCCCAGCGGAGCACGCCGGCCAGGGTCGGCCGGCCGGACGGGGTGCGGCGCGGAGGCGGGCGAGGCGGCGCACGAAATTTGAGCTGCAAATTGGAGTATTGCACTGGACTTACGTGGGCGGGGTTGTCGTCATACACGGTTCATGCATGACCGTTGCCCGCGAACCTCCACTGATGTAAGGCGTTTTGCTGCACCACAGTGCATGGAGCAGCGCGTGACAATAGCGACTGTGGAAGGCTTCTGCCGCCCGCATGCGACCTCGCTGTCATGATGAACCTTTTGTCGTAGCCCAATGGGCCCGGCTTTGTCTTGGATGGCCCGCTCACGTTAATCAGGGAGTGCTGTTAGGCCTAATGGCCATGGTCCCTTGGCGTAGCACGCCGTTCTGCGATGGTTTCTCCGTATGCGGTGATGTCTTGTTCTGCGTTCGGCGGCTGGCGGCACAGTTGCGGTGCAGCTATAGCTGATTTTCTTTGGAAATCGGGATGGACCGACTTATAACTACAGCCGCGTCCGTTAATACCCAAATACATAATCGAATCAAGAATGAGGGACTTGACACGTTGCAGCTGTCATCTTGGTGCCCAGTGAAGGTCATCACTATCACCATTCAGTGTGGCCTTCAGCCTGGTCACCAGAGGTGCGCCAACGCCTGTGACCCGTCCACGCAACCCCATCTGTGGGGAAGCATGCGGTGAGAAATGGACGGCAGCTGCGCCCACGCATCTTCGCCTGCTGAGCGCACGTGGCGGATGTCAGATATACTTGCCCCCCACATCCAAGTGGTGTAACGGTCCAGACGTTTCCGAAGAAACGGAGTTTCAGGTAGAGCTTCAGCTAGGTTGAAAACCTCCTACTCCCCAGCGGTAAGAGTTCCCAGCGTGGACTTAAGTTACTCTTTTCCGTGACTTGCAATGTGCTGAACGTATTTATCAATTCTTCTTGGCTGCGTAATTGTCGGGATCCTGACACCACACGGCGTCGTGGCGGTGGTAAGCGGCGGTAGCTGGTGGCAACACAAACAGCCATTCATCACGAGGCGAGGGGGAAGTGGGTGACGGAGCTGTCGCGGAGGACATGTCACGAGCTGTGCGGAGTGGCGACTCAACTTAAACCCTTTGTTCTCTCACCGACACTGCGCAAAGCATTACCACGAAAAGTGGAGTCGTTGGGGATAGGGCGACGATAATGGTGACAGCGGATTATGATATGTAGCCTGTTTTATGCCGATCCAGTCGGTCGGTACGTGTCGAGAGGTACCTGAAGATAGACGCCCAAAATCGTAGACATGTGAGAGGAGGGGGGAGGGAGGAGGACGGGGCAGAATGTGGCATGACAGGCTGTAACAGCAGCAACCATCATTTGCCGTTGGATCTGGCGAATGTGCGTGCGTGGCGAATGTGCGAATGTGATGTGCGTACGCCAGTCCATATGAGGAACGTCGTGAAGCACAGGCGGCGAGCGGCAAAGGCGCGGCATGACGCGCAATGGACCCCTCACATGAGAAGAAGGCACCTGTTACCCACCGGTCCGGGAGGTACCGTCGGCCAAGAGAATCCATTGTCATTGGACGGCCTCAGGAAGGAGGTGCGTTAATCACGATCCTTATATTTTGACCATGAGCTGTGCTATTCACTGTCCCTGTATTTTGACCTGGGCAAGTCGTTACTGGAATAGGTAGTTTAGAATATTAGAATATTGAATAGAATAATAGAATATATTAGAATATTGCAAATATTCAATAGATTTACATGGCCTATTTACAATTGAAATATACGTGTCGATAGTTGGATAAGAGTATGGGGATGGCGCTCACGTTTTACGGTCTTTTTTGATAAGCTGTTCAAAATACATTTCATCAAAGGCACAAATGTATATCTGCATTGAAAGTAAGTAATTCTAGCTCAGTTAAAGCCTTCGCATGTCATACCATGTACAAGCCGTAAACCATCTTAGTGTCATTAGATGCAGGGGATCGGGTCGCTCCGGTTTGATAAAAACAAAGCCGGGTTAGTTTTTGGTTAGTCCTTCATTCTCAACACATTCAAGAAGCGATTGAGACCAAAACTGTCGTTTGCCAAAGAAAATATCGCCTTAAAAGCTTGTAGCTCAAATTTAAATACGCGTGTATTTTCAGCTGGTAATCTTTCAACTGACATACAGTGCTGCCTTTAACAGTCGCCTTGTTTTACATTTCTGCACATGCGCTCCGCAATTTCTGCACATATTTATGTAGAATGTTGTTCTCTTTTATACCTGATTGCTATGCAGGTGTAGTTCCGTAGCTACGCTGATCGCTATGACCACCTCGCACACCATTCCGGATTAGCATCTTTGCTTTGATTAGCGTGATGTTTGACACCGCGCTCGAGAAACTTGTCAGCGATTGGAATCCAGAGGCGGTGCCTGTCGTTATCATCAAAACTTACCTCATACTGAATCCATCATCACAAAGACAATGCAAGAGTTGCAGTTGTAACAATGTTACTCTTTTCAAATGTAAAGCGCAGAGGAAAATGCCTCTGCAGTTTCCAAAGACCTCTCCCGATTGACGAAATACTCCCTACCCATACGCACACTCATAGCGGTTCTCGCCCAGTTCTACCTCCACCATGTATCGCAACCAAGCTCATTGCATCCTTTTGAAGCCTTTCGTTAAACGCAAGCATGACTTGAAGTAAATCATGAAAGAAACCGTAATCTATATAGATGAGGATAGATGAGGTGAATCCATATTTGTGATTAGTTACGTCGTTGGGACGTCCGCCCAACCAAAAGTCCCTAAAAAGGCCTTGGCGTTGACGAAAGGAAGGTGGAAGGAAGAAGCCAACCCAAAGCGACGATTCGAGCATTACCCTCCAAAAACATTTGGAGTGCTCTAAGGCATGATTCTGCAAAAAGGGCCGATTCCAAAAAGACCCTACGCATATTGTGTCCGTCCCGGTGGCTCAGTTGGTTGGAACGCCTATCTTCCGATCCACCCACCCGTGGCGGAGTGGGTTCGAGTCACCTTGGGGCGCTCGCTATTTGCCCTTGACAGGTTTGGCCTGCGGCCGGTGGGTAGCGGTCGCGCTAAAGGTCAACTGACGTCAGAGGGCAGGACGGACCGTGCCGAGCATTGCGGCACGTTAAGCTTTCGCCACTCAATTCTGCCGTTGCCTGGAATTGTGTGATCGGATGGTGGGGGCCAGGGCTCACACAACAAGCACTGCTTAGCGCGAGTGCTGATCCCAGAAATCCATCCATTCCAAGGGTTCGGATCAAATTTCTAAAACAAAAAAAGCCTTAAAATATCCATCATCAATCCGTCAAAACGGAAATGTACGAAGCCCTCGTTTATTAGATTCCTGGAAATGGCACACTAAGGCCGCTCCTGGTTGCTGCAGTCGAACGGTGGTTCGGACCGGAACGAACCGGATCAAAACGGAACGGAACCGGCATCACCAATTAAATTGAGCTCGTCCGATCTAACAATAAGTGAAAAAGGTAATACGCTCCCTTTAATGTGAACTCGTTTGAGTGCGAAGACTGTTGTCAGAGACTGGTTATGGTTATAAAGTAATTGGGGTAACTGAAGTCGTTAGTCCTGGCAATATCAGGAAAGTATCAAAGTGTTCTGTTTACAGAGAGGCATCATTCTATATCTATTTTGTTTTCAGAGTTTCCAAATGTTCCTCATAAAGACCAAAGCGCATGTCGTTCAATGACTCATTATGACCAGGGCGTGTTTTCTACACCATACACAAGGAATGTATAGACGACTGTGTCCAATTTTACTAAGCTGTTTTTTACTGTATTCTACCATCCCAAAACACAGTTTTGAGCTGCATGCTGCCCGGTCGGATAAGTAACACCTGTCACGCAATACTGGTCACTCCGGCCACCTAATTTACACAATTTTTCATCATGGCTTCCACTGAGGTCATCAGTTGGCAATGGCTTCAGTCACACTGACGGGCTTATCCCAGCGTAATGCACGGATGCTAACCGCGCTCGCCCTGGGGACAGCACACTGACATGGGGTGAATGAACTTAGCCTGAGCCCTGCAGCAGGTAGGCTGGTGGATCAGCGGCCATGCGCAGCACACCAGATGGCTGCAGGGCTTATCTGGCCCGCCGGAAGTGCATCGCACGCAACGCTGCGTTCAGACAACGTGCTAACCCGAGCTCAGTGGCGTTTATTACGCCTGTTGATTGCCCTATCACGAAACCTTATCACCATATTACGTGCGTTGATTGCTGTACCGGAGAACACTATCACCGTACCACGCGTGTTGATCACTGTATCACAGGACACTATCACCATATCACGCGTGTCGATCGCTGTAGCACGGAACACTATCACCATATGACGCGTGTTGATCACTCTATATCTAAACACCATTCCCACATTTGGTCGTGCGAGTCTGTTGACTTAAATACTGCAGATCTTTCAATTATCCAGGATCGGAGGTTCAGATGTGCACGTGCGTTTGACCTGAGCTTTTCGCTTGTGGATGTCCTGTTGCGAGATTATCACACAACGTAACAAAGGCGCTGCGATGAAAACATCAGTTTCCACCTCCTTCTCCCGTGTTCTGTCCGTGTCTGATCATGGTCACGAGGTAATTAGGGTGAAAGGAAAATAAAAATGAAAAGAGCATAGTTCGAATGAACATAACATAGTTTAAAGAACGAAAACATAATTCCAGGGAAAAGAACATGACTCAAAGGAAAGTAATATGGCCCAAAGGAAAAATGCATGGTTCAAAGGAAAAGAGCAAAGACCGAAGGAAAAATGAAGTTCAAAGGAAAAGGCCACAATTCAAGGGAAAGGTACATAGATCACTTTAAACCTTACTTTTGAAACGGAAAAAGACAAAAAGTCCACCCAAAGTACAGCAAAAAATGGTCGGCTCGCTTCAGCGCATCCTCTGCTGTGAGTTCGGGATCTACTTCCATCTCCTCGATTCGATAAGCTAAGGCCCAATGCGCCGTTGGTAGATTCATCATTCTGGATGAGAATCCGGGCAGAACCCCGCATATCTTCTTTACAGCCCGCCATTCGAATCTGTTATCTCATCGCGCGGATACCCGAGGCGGCAGAAAGAGCGATAGGAGGGACGCCAAGCACACGCCACTTTACACATATTTCTGTCGCCGCTAATTTATGAATCGAACCTGGGCTGGACCCGGCCTTCGCGACCGCGGTTCGTCCCGTCCGACCATCATAAACGCCGGCGCTTCCCGGCAGCTCGGAACCGATGACCTCTGGTTCAACCACCGAGGGACTCCAAACAGAAACACGAAACAGCGGCTCCGCTGCCCACGTTACGTATTGCCGGTTCGCGCCGCCGTCGCCATAAGGCCTTGCACGACACTCTACAAAACCAACGGACAGTAATAATGAGTCCAAGCGCAGCCCCTGAAACGCAAGCGTCGCGGAGCGGATCAGTTCCGGCGCGAGCAGTCTCCGCGTCCGGGGCACGGCACGTGGCGTACGGGCCTCACGCGCCCCGATGCGCACGTGGGGGCTGGCGTGACTCCCCACGAGCCGTCGCTCACGCACGGCGGGCGCGCCGCGGTAACGGCGGCGGCGGCGCGGCGCGGAGGCGGCGTCATCTGGCGCGCGCGCTCGAAAAGCGTCGGAAGCGCGGGCCCGCGCCGCGCGAAACGCCTGCGCAGCTAACGGACCGCCGGCAGGAAGTGCTCCCACGCGGCAGCCGCGTGCTTGTGGCGTATTAAAGTGCCGCGGAGCGCGCGGTGCCTACGGCGCTTCGAAGAAGTCATTGCGCCACGTTCGCCGCGGCGAGTTGGCAGCCGGCACTTGGCGGGCCAGCGTCTTCTTCGCCGAAGCGGACGCCTAAAGTTAGGTGTTGCATGTTATGGATCAAAATAAGACTGCGTAAAGATGGGTCATTAATCTATGGGAATGTTCGCGCTGTTCTCTCTCTTCTGAATATGCTATAAACGCTCACAGCTCTTCGCAGTCCCACTCCTTTCACCCCCACTGGAAACGAAAAGTGCCAAATAGGAGATCCTAATTAAGTCTTGAAACAGGATTATTCGGTTGCTCTGCGATCGTCCCCCCCCCCCCCCCCGGCTGAAATGACGACAGTGCCCCGCCTTTAAAGCAGCGCGTCTCTCGTAGCAACACGCCTCTGCTTGGTATCAACGACCACGTTGAACGATTAACAGGCAAAAGGGTGGTGTTTAGAAAAAGGTTCAATAAATTACTGGCTAGATCGACAACTGTTGCGTTTTGTCTCATTGACTTTCACTGAGCCAGAAATACGTCCTCCGTTGCAAAATATGTGACCAAAGACGTAGGCAAAGAAAGGTTTCAGTGCGTGGGGATGCCTAACCAATTTTGAAGTAGATTATTTCCATGTGGCATCTTAGCGTTAATAGTTACTATCTAGGAAAATGAGAGTGTCACGGCACCTACATGATCATCGTTATCATACACACACACATACCCACAAGTATATATATATATATATATATATATATATATATATATATATATATATATATATATATATATATATATATATATATATATATATATATATTATATGGTGTCTGGGAAACCAGATGGACGGGGATGGTGTTCATAAACATAGCCATCCCTGTTTAATGCTGGCAACTACTTTGCTTTTTAATGACCCAAGTCTGCCAAGACACCTTGGTTATATTTGTCACATATAGCGAGAGGTGATGGAAGTATAGCTATAGAAGTCCGTCACAAAATACCAAAGTTTTGCAGAAATCCAAAATCTGGTTGAGCAATCTGTTGGAATAAAAAATTGCTAGCGCAATGCATTCCTTTAAAGCATTCGACGATGCAGGTGACGTAGATATTGGAACGGGGAGGAGACATAACTCATCCAATTTAGTGTAATCTAACGTTGAGCCTCTGGTGGGGCATTTGAAGAGCTAACCTTATAAGGTTTCGACCGACAACTTTTTACGAAGTTCATGCACCAGCGCCGGAGTTAAGAAGCGATGCAAAGGAATGTCCACTGACTGAGCTTTGCAAGTGTGATTCACTGAATGGCGACATAGGATAGTGCTGATCAGTGCCGACCCTTAATGACAAGCACATGCCACTTTTCAGTGCGGCGGTGTTCTCAGGGATTCTCAGGAAACGGTCTGCCCCGCGTAACAACATCCGTGAACACTGGCGATCTCTCCACCCTCGGGCGATCCTGATTGGCCCGCGTAAGACATTCCTCCCGCCGGTGGTGACTAACACTGGCCAGCGGGTGTTCCACGTACTGCGGCGAGAGGGGGAGGGGGGGGGGGCGATGACTGGGGCTCTGGGCCACATGGTGCGGCGTCTGACCGCTGGCGCCACCTACATTCGCGTCCGGCAGCGTCAGCCGTCTCGGGTTCGTGAGCGGCGTGACGCTGTTTGACCAATCGTGGAACTTCCTCTCGAGCGTCAGCCAGTCAACGCCACGTTCTCAGCGCAGCGGACCAATCAGAGCCGATGAGACATCTCGGGTAATACCTAACCAATGGCGGCGGGGCAGACGTCGGGCAGTGACCGTGAACTCTGAGCCGGCGCCACGGCCGCGACGGCTCGGCTAACCCGACAGGAGCGAAGGCGCGGCCCGTCCGCCGCGCGCGCTGTCCGCGAACTTTCACTGATCGCACATCACTCCTGCTCTTCGTTTGTGGGCTCAGTATTTGTATTCGAGATGGAGTTATGATGTATTTTCGTGATTTATGGCGGCATAGTGGATAGCTTCTCTAGCGTAGATGCACTCAAGGCTTTCAAAATTGGGCTAAACGGGCTAATTTCTGCCAAACACCTAGGTGACCCGATTGGCTGGACGGACGCATGGTGCAAAAAGTTTTATTTCAGCATTTGACGCATTCCGCATTAATCTTGCGTCAACAGTGACGCACAACAGCAAACGACCAAAACCCGTTCTTTTCGTCTCTTTCATGATATTCCTACGACCTCACGAGCTTAAGCAATGAAATCAAGCCTTGTATATTTCACCCTATTTCTGGTGTTTTCCTTATTCGTGCTGATTGTGTATCGTGTTTAACAACATGTCAACACTTTTGAAACATTCAATGTGTCGTATATTTTGATACGGTGCAGTTCCCGTGCGCACTGCGCTCGTCCGGCATTGAAGCGAGCCCAGGCAGCAGGACCCGAGAGCCGTTATGACAACACAACAGCCCGCGCCCTCCGGCGAGCAGCACTCTCCCGGAAAACGCCGTCACCGTGACTGACCGAGCCATGGCTCTGTGACGTCACTGATCGAGCCACGGCTCTGTGACGCCACTGACCGAGCCATGGCTCTGTGACGCCACTGACCGAGCCATGGCTCTGTGACGTGACTAACCGAGCCACGGCTCTTTGACGTCACTGACCGAGCCACGGCTCTGTGACACGATAATGTTGATGGAATGGCGATGGTCTGGGTCCTGTAAGGCGCGCACCTGAGGTGACTTTCCTCAAGCACACGCCGACCAATCAGGTTCAGGTGACGTCAGTATGTCTGTGCCAGTCAGTCCGCATTTGGAAGGCGTTTGCGCAGTGCCTGGGCCGCTCTTCAAGCTAGATGACGTGTCAGTCTCTCTGTTTATCGCCAGTTGGTGTGCACATGCGGCACCGATTATGCATAAGCTATCAGTATTTTCGTCAGTTGATCTAATGTTCCAGCAACACGATATGCTAGCAGACGCGATTACACTTTCCCGTGACCTCTGGTAATGTCCCTTATCGTGGAACACCAATCTGGTCAGCTCGCGGTAGAGAGGACAAAACCCCCAGCCCACCTCATGTCCGCTCGCTCGCCCAATTAAAAGAGAAGGTGCATCGTACGCATCCCTTCTTAACTTTCAGACGTACGACGCTGGCAGAATGGCCAGCCCTTATAAACCCCCTATAAACGGTTTACCCAGTGAGAAGCACTGCAATTGCTCCGAAGGCTGGCAGTTTGGCTGACTGTTCTGGTATCTGTGTACATAGCGGCTCAGCAGCGTGGTATCAGAACCATTGCACAAAGAAAAGTGAGCAGCAAGGGAACCGAAATAAAAAAAAATGCCAATCTTAGCAGTGGCAACCACGTGATAACCCGTTCTTGAGGCCTTGGCAGCCTACCGACGTCACTGCACCACGATGACGTCACTGCAGCGCAGTCTGCCGTCGTGTCGCGCAGTGGTCGGCCGATCCTCGGGCTCTTCAATGAACGCCGCCGCCGCGCCGCCTTGAAAACCATCCTCAAAACTGCGCCGCGGCTCTCCGCGTACCGTGACGCGCTGTAAGGCCGATGTGCCGCCCGCTCGCCCGGCAAAAGCGCCCGTCCGGCCGGCGCAGGAAGCCCGAAGCGGGCGACGGCCGCGGGGCCCACTCAGGGCTACACACACAGTTAGACAATTAGCCGGGCGGCGGGCGGTGGTGCTGGCGGTGGCAGGGCTGGAGCCGCCCGCCTCGACGCCCTCTGCAGACGGCGGCCCTGTCGCCGCGGGGCCAGTGTTGCAGCCGACTGAGCACGTGGGGGCACTGCTGATCTTTCCCGGGGGCCGTGAAGACTCGCCTCTACCTATTGTCCATAGGCAGACTGTGGCTCTCTTTATGTTGTTGGCTTGAGGGAGCTACAGGGGTGCCTACCACGGTCTGTGAGACCAAAGCACCATAGCGTGACTTCGACCCGGTGCGATTAATGTCACATGCCACGCATTTCACGGTTTGTGTCTGGTCTAGTTGGTGGACCACACCTCTGGCATCGTGTCCATGTCAGCTGATGGCTCACGCGCGGTCCAGCCATTGGTCGGCAGCTCATGAGCCTGCTGCTTCTGCTGCGGCTCTGGTCTCACAAGACCCGCATCGTCTCCATCTCCACCGACAGCACTTGCCCTTACGTCGCCGGAAGGCTCTGTGGGCCAGCTTGTTCCGAGGGCACACCCGCTATTCTTTCCTCATTCACGCATCATCCTGTATCCTTGCGACACCCCGTTCATTCGGGGAGGCTGCACGCTCCAGCCATGAGTGGCCTTGAATGCCCCCTGGCGGGAGCCTTGTTCAAACGGCCGCAAATACCATAGGAGGGGTTCCTGAGAGAGCTAGGTCCCGTCGGAGAACTCCCAGAGGCATGGAATGATGCCCCACTGTCATCCCCTCTTTTTCACCCCATATCCCTGAAATGGTCCCTGCTGGCTAAAAGCAATGCAATGCCAACCAAACCAAAATGGACATTTGACGTTTGCGGCTTCCCTACTTGCATTCGCTCATTCTTTAAGGCCTGCTGTGATTGCATGTTATTTAGAGCCGGAAACGGTCGGATCATCTTGGATTCGTATCCTATAAAAGGTGGTGCATCAACGCGCTGATGCGGTGGCATCTGGCGGAGGCACGCAGTAATCTAGGGAGGCTGCGCCTTTGATATTACTGAGTGCGCTGTTGGAGCGAAGTGAACCCAAAGGAGCTTTAGGAGATTACCGCTTTCGGCAATGGTACTTCATTCATTCCTGGCAGTGGCATGTTCAGTCCCTTTCAGAATTTGGATGAAACGAGGCTCTGTGACAAACTAAGGATTTCACATCCGGAACTGGCCTCTAACCACCAGCTTTTAACCAACTGACCAGCGGTAGGTGACCGACCTAACCTTAACCTAACATGAGCATTGCATGACAGCATCTATCTAACTGACCAGCGGTAGGTGACCGGCCTAAATCTTTCACCACATGGTTGTCGGCGCGTTGTTGCCTCGCCGAGCATCGGTAGCGCCTTGACTTCCGACGCGGTCCCAGCGATGCGGTCTTGTGTGCGAATGCAGTCTCCGAGCCAACGCCCGGCACCCATTGTGGGCCGAGCATTTCGGAGCCGTCCGTCTGAGCCCACGGAGCATGCTGCCCCCCACATCCGTGCGTTCTTATCCAGACCTGTTTCAGGACACGCGATCCAGGCTAGAAGGCCTCTCCCCGCGATTTTGTCTTCACGGTGCTGGTGACGGGTGCAACGACCAAGGACAGCCGAGACGAGACGCTGGACTTGTGCCTTGTGGTCCGCGTTCTCGCCTCTTTTGTAGGAGGGATGAAGGTGCACCACGAGCAGCTTTGTCTGGGGTTTCAACGGAATGTTTCGGCGTTCACGCTCACATTCCACAACAGGTTTCGTTGGTCGTGAAGGCTTGCTGTGACGAGTCGCTCATGTAGATGTGATCTCGCTTGAATTCCTGGCCAGTTTAGCCAGCCCTGGAACAGTCAGCTCCGCTTAAAACCATGCATGGTCTGTGAAGAAGAACATCGACCCGTGTGTGATTTGTCCAGGGTATTGTCTACGGTTTCTACGAATTCCGGTCATTTAGTCAGACATCACTCTAAAGCAAAACAAACTCAGGAGGTTTGTGCCAAATGCTGCATTAGAGTATTGCTGCCCATAACCACGGCCATATGTTGCATGATGACCAACTCGATTGTCGCACTCAACAGGGCATGTTTATTTTGGTCGGACCCAAAGACGGGCTTCTTTCGAATTAGGCTTCGACGCGAAGTCGGCGTAGCTTCAGGCTGCTTCAGGATTGCAGTTCGATAAGCGACTGACGCTGGGCAGCGCTCTGTTAAACCTGGTGCGTGAGCTCAAAAAACGCACCTAAGCATGCTATGCTCCTTTGTTGCACAGGTTCACCTTCACTCTAAGGCAAGAAGTCAGGGGCAAAGACACCCTCCGCTGAATAATTAAGTAGCATCGTGTGATAGCACATTCTGCATGACATGTATATGGTACCTAAAATGTTGTAAAACCGGGATATTAGTCATATATTAAATTCAGCATGACTTTACAAGGCGTGAGGTCCTCTCGGTGTGCTTCATGCCAGATGGTTTATAGCCTTGCAGGCTTGACATCCTTCTGTTCGACGTTTGTTAGGTAAATTCGTGTTCAAATGGACCAGTAAATGTTGCGAGCGCATACCTTAAATTGCAATGATCAAAGACGGTCTCATAGTTGCCTGCACAACTCATGCCACGGATTTCCTTGTCGTCATACAACCTTAAACATGGCCTCCCAACCGCCTTTCTCTTTTATGCTTGCAAAGGGACCAACGCATGCAAACGTTTGAGCATGCCTTGCAGGCGTCGGCCGTTGACACGGCTTTGCGCCAAACCGAAGCCGCGCAGCCGGTACAACCGCGTCAGTCGCACCGGATGTCTGGACTTCCGGCCACGTGACGAGGACAGGCGCCCGCCTGGTAACCGGCGCCACCTGACACCTCTCCCTACTGAGGCGGCGGCGGCGCTCGCTGCCTGCTCTTCACTCCCCCTCTGCTGCCGGAGCGGCGTGGTGGCGCAGGCACCATGCAGGCCACGCCGCGGCTGCGCTGCCGGACGGGCTCGCCAGCCGGTACAAACCCTCAGTGTCACCGGCTCGCCAGGAATTCCCGGACCGTAACCTCCGTGACAGGCTGTTGAACCCGGTGGCCAGCCGGCCCAGCGCCGCTAAGCTGGATATACATACTGTAAGAACAAGCTCTCCTTTGTCGCATGTGTCATGAGCTGGTGCAGTCTTGGCCCACAAAGCATGCCGTGCCTCGACTGGGAGGCATCTCGAAAGTCTGTGCAAAGCCAACATTTGTTTGGTGAATGTGCTGATAAAGGACTTGATGTTGTGGGAATGCCACAGGCTCCTTTTATCGGGAGGACATTTGTTTAAAAATAGGCTCACTGGCAAACTAGCTTTTAGAAGTTGTCACCCATAAGCTTTTTCGACACTATTCATGGCCACCAGCGCGGCAGGAGCGGGGATCCACCCTATCGCTTTTGGACTCTCTCACCTAAGGTGTTGCGTGGAAAGAAACACATTACAATCTTTATGGATCCCTAGATTTGGCCTGTGGCGGGACTCGGTCTATTCCTTTCATTTATAACCCCAATTATGGTATTCAAGCCACTTTGGTGGTCCGGGAACCAGCACCCTTTGTCTCAGACATGCTCGTATTACAATTGACGGAATTTATTAGTCGATCAAGTTTAAGCATACTTCACAGGCCGTCCCATAAGCAGATGGTTGGTGGCATCCATGCCGTTGTCTGCCGACTACATTGCCCGATGCACCATGCCCAGGTCACCATGTGAAAATACCTACCTCCTGCAAACGAATGCAGCTCACGATACGGTCTTCGGAAAAATAGAGGGTTTTATGAAGAGTGGTAAACTCCATTGTCAAGGGACAAAGAGGATTACCGCACCTACCGAAATGAGCGTGCATCATCATTTTTTGCAAGGTACATATGGTTTGGACGGTGCAATGTCAGCAATTCTGCACGGCCAGGCCCCATTTCCAGCCATAGGAATCTTCCGATAGGGGTGCAGATACCTATGTTTCTGATGGCGGTTAGATGTGCTGATTACGTCCGTCAAAGCCGGAAAACCAAAGCGCAAAACTTGAACACGAGGATTCAATTTCCGCCTTGTGCCTGCGTCATGTCGGATATCGAGCGAACGCTAATCACAATCCAGCGGCGACTTTTCTCGGCGTCATGCGTGCGTATTCACAACCTGAATACAAAACATTCGAGACTGACAGGTGGCGACCCCCACGTCTTTCCTTCGGAGGCAAACTGTGAATCAGACCATTTTTACCCCCGGGGTATTGCTCATGCCTTAGTTCTTCGCCTGACCGACCGCCGAGCGGCCAGTGTGCCGGCGTCATCGGAACGGCCGGCAGGAGAACGCTCGAACGCTCGACGAAAATGCCACGACCGCCACAAAAACAATGCGCTCTCGTCCGCCCAGGCCATCCTCCTCTTGTTCTTCTGATAAGCGGCCTATAGGGACGTATCTGAAGATCAGCGGGGCCTGAGTGAGAACGAGATATGGCATCTGCTCTCCTCCCACGTGCTGCCCGGTCCCGCCGCGGCGCTGATCCCGGAAAACACGGCGTCCAGCACCTGGTGCCACGAGCGCCTGACACCCTAGCGCCTGATGCCCTAGCGCCTGACCTCTCTAACACCTGATTCCTTAGTGCCTGACGCTCCTAGCACCTGACATTCTGGCACCTGATGTTCTCAGAAGCAGAAGCTCCCACGATCTGGCGCCCGCGGGTGGGTCTGGGGCCCCCAACTCCTGGCACCCTCATAGAGGAGTAAAAACGTCCAGAAAAGTGCAAGCTCCTAACTCACTTTTTAAGTTGACTCCTACTACAAGCATCACCGCAGTGTTGACATTCGACTTAAATTATACGAAATGGTCACTACGCATGTGCTCAGCCAAGTCTGCCAGCTGCAGCGGCCGACGACGCCGCTGCAGCGGCCGACGGCTCAGCCGCAGCGGCCGACGGCACCTCAGCTACAGCAGCCGACGGCCCAGCTGCGCCTGTTGACCTGGCCGCGGTCTGCGGGGCGGCAGGCGCCGCGAGGTGAGTCACCCCAGCGGTCAGCGTGACGCCCTCGCCGGCCAGGTCAGTGACCTGTCATGCCTCACTGACCCACTGGAGCCGCGCCGCGGCGGCGCTGCAGTGGGGGCCGACGGCACTTGCATACGCCGCGCCCGGCCGGCATATCATTAGTGGTCGTTCGGGCGACACTGGGGCAACCGGACGGCGTGCGCACGGGGAGTCACATGACGAGGGGTCGGCTGGGATGATGGGGTCGCCCTCGAAAGGCTGGCGTCTTCTCATTGCACAGGGTGCAACTTCCTACCTTTAGAGGCCTGTAATGCTTCAGATCTTGCCAGAGATATCGTGGCGAAAACGCTTCAGTTGTGTTATTTACAAACGCATTTCTACAGCGTCGAATGCCAAGTTACCCGTCAGCCCCATCAATGCCCATTTTCCCTGTCAACCCCATCAATGCAGGCCAATCTGCAGGCCGAAACAAAGATAGAACTGCTGCTAACAGGTGCAGGAAGCTTAAAGTCAACTTGTCGTGCATGACTGATGGCACACAACAAGCCGCCGCAGCCCACAGCAAGCCAGTTCACAGGCCACCGACGGCCCCACCCGGGCCAGCGCTTATCCCCGTGTGCAGCCGCGCTGTCGTCACAACAGCCCCGCCTCTGCGCGTCCATGGGTGAGCGCCTTCAGCGGCCGCTGCTGGGACCGGCCGCCGGCCGGTCCCATGACCGGCGCGCGAGGGCGGTGCGCGGGCCGCGACCCCGGCCGCCCGCCGGCGGAGTGTCAGACGGCGGCCGGCGGGGCCGGCCGGCCGGCAGGCGGCGGCGCGGCAGCGCGCGCGCGCGGGTCAGCGGCGGCCGTTCACCCGGCGACGTTCCCGGCCGCTGGGCAGCACGCGGCCGGCTGGCGCGGCCGCCGCGCCCGCTCCGCTCGGCTCCGCTCGGCTCCGCTCGGCTCCGCTCGGGCCGTCGACGCAGAGTCCGCGCCGGCGGCGCCGAGGTTTCGATGACTCGGCCGTGACTCGCTGCGCCGGCCGAGCATGAAAACTCTTTGAAAAAATTATGGCCTATCGACGCGTCGAGCTGCTGACTTCGGGCCGCCGGCGCTTGAAGAATGGCTTGCTCGTTCGCGCCAAAGAAAGGCCGCTCGAACCGCGGGACGCTGCGGAAGGTCACGTGCTGCCGCTTACCGAACATGCACTCTGCGCCAGTGGTTGATTAGAATGGGCTTTATTGGCACTCAGTCATGCATGTCTGTGATGTATTGCGGGGCCGGTAGTGACCACTACACCTCGTACTGCTGCGCCTGTCAGGTGCTAAAAATGTGAGCGCAGCTGGCAGCATGTTTTACATACAATGCGAACAGTGTAACCAGTCACTTACAAAATGCACATGCACGTACGTGGGCCTCTTCATAGATTAATAGACATGTTTCGCGTTCGTCTTTCTTTTGCTCAAGTTGTGATGACCTCCAAACTTCTTATGAATATTGTTTAATGAAATATTTTACGCTTTGATGGGTGCGGAATGGGCGACATCATGACGCTTTTGTGCATAACACATTTTCCAAGGAAAAACAATGCCCGAGTAAGATAATTCTTCGGTCCGTCTTTTCTCCCGGAATTGAAAGCTGAGGCAACAGTTTAAGAGGAGCATATCGCAGGTTGTTTGTTTGGCCTACCAAGATTGCTACGATGCAAATCAGGTAAACAGGACAAGGAATCTTATCACTACGCAAAGAGCCAAAAAGGGAATCATTATATTTTTGCCACTTGGGAAACGCCAGTAATTTTAGCAACAGGAAGCAATTATCTTGTTTGACATGTTTATAGAAGTCCTGATGAATCGATAGCAGACCCTTAACATTACAGTTTATTTATTGCATTTCTTGGATTTTGAGACTAGTGCAGCCACAAGTGTATGGTGTAAGTCCTCATGCCGACTCATCGAACACAAATTGGCTTGGCCTCGGCTTTGCTTCCACAAATATGACCAGTCTTCATAATTTGCCTCAAAGATTGGCTTGTGTTATACCATGCAGAAGACTGACCTTTGGACGGACTTTAAAGGATATCTTAAGCCCCTTAGACTACCTTGCCAGTTGGTCAGTCTGTCCTTGCATTTACCAACCCGTGGCGGGGTGGGATCAAATCGCTTTAAGAGCTTCAGGTCGCGTACTCCTTGTCCCCTGACGGGGAGATGGCCTCCGGCTGGGGGCACAGGCCGTGCTAACGTGCTGGTGACCTCAGAGGGTAGGAGTAAACGTGCCGAGTACTGCGGCGCGTTAAATTATCGCCATCAAATTTTTCCCGTCACCTGAAGTTCCACGATCTGATCGTGGGGGTCAGCGCACACGCAAAAAAGCACCCTCCAAGAGTGCCCCTCCCTTTAACCCAGCGACACAATGAATCATACGTTAACACAAGAAAACATAAATCAAGTTGCGGCAGTCCCAGCTAAGAAGAGGAAACAAACATAAAGGAGCAGGCAAAGAGGTGAATGCAGACACGGCAGGAATTGTGTTATGTAATAGACAAAGACAAATCATGCATGAGGAGGCCTAAAAGTAGTGATTGCCAAAGTCAGTTAGTCCAGTTAAGAAATTTTAAAAAAAAAAATCTTAAAAGATCAACTATGCAGACAAAGAGGCGATATTCCCGCAAACCAACCACTAATAGGTCCAAAACAAGCTCAAGATCACTATCGGGTTCAGAAAAATATTTTAGAGGATGTTGTGCAGTTTGTATAGTTTGACAGATGGAGTGGTGGAAGGCGGCTCGTGGCTGAACATGGCTTGAGCTTTTATGTCTCATCAACAGCAATCTCCAACACACACACACACACACACACACACACACACACACACCACACACACACACACACCACACACACACACACACACACACACACACACCACCCACACACAACACACACACACACACACACCACACACACACACACACACACCACACCCACACACACACACACACACACACACACACACACACACCACACACACACACACACACACACACACACACACACACACACACACACACACACACACACACCACACACACACACACACACACCCACACACACACACACACACACACACACACACACACACACACACACACACACCACAACACACACACACACACACACACACACCACACACACACACCCACACACACACACACACACACACACACACAACACACACACACACACACCCCACACACACACACACACACACACACACAACACACACACACACACACACACACACACACACCCACACACACACACACACACACACACACACACACACACCACACACACACAACACACACCACACACACACACACACCACACACACACACACACACCCACACACACACACACACAACACACACACACACACACACACACCACCCAACACACACATATATATATATATATATAATATATATATATATATATATATATATATATATATAGATAGATAGATATAATAATATATAGATATATATATATTATATATTATATATATATATTATATATGATATATATATCTCTGTGGGTTAAAATGTATGAGTTCCAAACTTGAAGCAATGTCTCACTAAACACAAAAATCGTTTGAGTTACTGTTGCGTGAAGACATTCACAGGCGCCATTGCTAAGAAGCATTGAACAGCGCTAACGTTCCCGGACATTCCCATGAACGGGACGATGAGCCTGAGCATAGGTCACAGAGATCGGTGCTGGTGAGCTGGGCAGTGCGCCCGACCCGGCTCCACCAAGAGGTTCCCTCACAGCGCGGGAGCGAGGCGTCCATGTCGTGCTGTGTGGGTATTTTGTACATACCTTCGAATTTGAGAGCCACATGAGTTACGCCGAGGCCTCCGCACTACCTGTCTTACGCACACTTGGCCGACCAGGTTAGGTGCTGCACCACGGCCATGCCACCCGCGGTGTAAGGACGCTGAAGTAAAACATGGCATCGTTTCCTCGACAGAAGGATCACACTAACGCCTTTTCCTGTTGGCCCAACGGAAAGCGCTGGAAGGGACGTTAATATCAAGCTACCTGCGATGCGAATCTTACACGAGTAGTGCACGCTCAGCGCAAATGTCGCTCTATGTGTCATGGGTGTCATGTGTCGTGGGTATCATGTGTCATTGGTGTCATGTGTCACCGTAGAAAATAATCATAAAACGCATTGCAAGGAGAGCTCGGCGAATGCGCTATGTTTCATGGCATGCGCGTATGCTTCGCGTACCCAGTGCTGTCCCCTTGCACACATGTAAACACAACATACACAGCGCACGCCTGCTGTGGTGGGTCGGCAGGCGCGCCGGCGGCGCGGCGCTGTTTTGAGCTGCGGCCGCACGCAGCTCTGCGGAGTCGGCCGGCCGGAATTCCTTATCAAACACATGGCATCCTCATGCCGGGCTGAACTCTGGGTCAGCAAGACGCTTCCTGGTTCAGCGCTCGACGCGGATGGGCGCGCAGCAGCGCCGCCAGCGCCGGCGCCCGGAGGGGGCGCGGGGGGCGCGCGGGGCGACCTTGGTCACCGCACCCGCAATTCAGGTCAGTGGCGTTGCTCTTCATCCAGCGGCCACGTTCCCTTCGCCTGTAACTGTGCGTCGGTTCGCTTTTCATTGTAACGGTGCGGCGGCGGTGGTGGCGGCGGCGGCGGCGCGCACGTCTCGGCGTTGGGCGAGCGAGCGTTGACCCCGGTCGGAGCGAGGCGCGGAGGCGGCGCCGTGAACTCCGCGTCAGCCGGCCGGCCCTGCCGCCAGGCGACCGCGGCTCGGCGAGAAGGCCGCGGTAGGCCGGGCCGCCTCTGGCTCCTAGCTGCGTTGTTGAGGTCGCCGGCGGTGGCTGAGTTTGAGCTGAGGTGAATGGCTGCGGATCGCGGGACTGGCTGTCGGAGCAGATCAGAAGCCTGGAGTATTGCCAGAAACAGAGACAGGAACACAATCGGACACTGCCCCCTCAGGAAATGGGATGCGCGATGTCATGTGGGTCGATTATTAGCACCTGCTGTTTCAAGGAAGTCAAATACAGCTGTGGCATAAGGACAGTCTGATGGGATCTGTGGCGCAGAGAGAA
>NW_023596921.1:9867021-9879880 GCF_011947565.3 Pollicipes pollicipes | reverse complement strand
CCGTCGAACCGGGTGAAGTGAAGAAGCGACCCACTTCCTGATGGCTGATTGGCTGGGGATCCGGGGACAGCTGCAGCTCCTCTGCAAAGATCCAAACACCTCTGTTAGACGCAGACGCAAGTGGCGCTCTACGCCAGAAGGGGCAAGACATCTCATCAATCTGCTGTCGTTTGGGGATCACTTAAGAATATTTCTGAGTGGCAGTTCTGGGCGTGAATTGCACTATGTAGTGCACTTTCCAGTATGTCTGTGTAATAAAGATGCATTTGAAATTATGACATTACGATGACCAAGAATTACAAAAGATGCTGGAAAACCTACATCAGGGTATTACACACGTCAAACTCCATATAGGAGCTTCGTAATAAACATAAAGTATGCCCAATGCAACCAAACAAAATATTATGGGCGTGAAATGCACTTTATAGTGCATTTCCCAGTATGGATGTGTAATGACATCTGTGACATCTCATCAATCTGCTGTGGTTTGGGGACGACCTAGGAATATTTCTGAGTAGCAGTCATGGGCGTGAATTGCACTTAATAGTGCATTTCCCAGTATGGTTGTGTAATGAAGATGTTCAAATCATAACATTATGACGACTAAAAATTACAGAAGATGCTGGAAAACCTACATCAGGGTAACCTACATCAGGGTACATCAGGGTACATCAGGGTACACATGCCAGACTGAATATAGGAGTTTCGTGAAAACATAAAGCATGTCCAATGCAACCAAACAAAATATTTATGGCACCCTGTCCATATTTCAAATACCAGGAGGGGAGGGTCCATGTAAAAACTCCAATAGAGTGAAGAACACTTTGAAGAGCCTGCTTACCCTCAGCCATGTATCCGAACCGGTCACCCTCCAGCAGCAGGCTGTAGAAGGGCTGCTTGTGTCCCGCTGAAGCCCGGAGCAGACGCGACTATTTGCCGTCCAGTCCTGAAAACAACACCACCGAGTCAGCACAATAACTCACACCGCACGGCCGTCGTCAGAGATGAGGGGGGGGGGGGGGGGGGGCACTGAGACTTCGCAGGAATACCATTTAAGAGCTCACATGCGTCTAGCCACAACTGTAACAATGGTACATTTACGTGCCTATCACGATGCATCGATTGGTTCTTCGAATCAAGAAGGGAATAGGACCACTGCAACATACTTGTATGAAACCACAATAGATGTTTGCCATACAGCGAGGGCACACATTCAAAACGATGTATAGACAGACAGGACATTGCAAATTACACCTGACCTCAGTACATACACAAAATACCAAAATATTACAACATCGCATATCCTCCATTAGAAAAACAACTTCGATGGTTGTGGGGTTCGTATAGCACAAGTCACACAATGAAACAATGATTATGCATGCGGTGATTGGCTTGCCCTGAGAGAAGTAACAACAGTACAAAACAGTTCCTTTGAGTCCTCAGAAAATAACACCTCACACCAATTCTCAACACATAGGACAAATGACCTCAGACAGGGTCTGCCCTGTACGACATCCCACTGGTATCGCTCCTACCTGTGAGATCTCGTAGTATGGTGAGCAGCGTACACCACAGCCAGGCACCCATCGCCGTACGTGACGACGTCACCCACACCAAACTGCTCTCCGTAGTCGCCCACTGCTCGGCCAGCCGCGCGGAGGTCCGCCTGAAAACACGGATAAAAGAAATGAGGGTATTGCACACAACCCAAGGAGAAAATGAGACATCAGGATTTAAAATGGGCATTGGGACGCTGGACATAACTGAGAAGAACATAGAGCTGAGAAGACAAAAACGAGCATCAGTAAGCCCAGAAGAAACTAGTAGCATGGGAAAAATAGCCACATTTATAATGCTCGAAAACAAGCGCCATGTAGGTTACTTATGACGTGAGGACAGCTCACTAAAACTAACTGAGGAACGTTTACTAACTGGGAAGTTAATAATACATTCCATAGATCAGACAACAGGTTGACAATATAATGGTGCACGAATGGGCTCAAAGGACCATAGCAGGTACGAATCCAGGGTCACATGTCTGCAGGAAATTGCACAAAAAATGACAGAAGGTAAATGGAAGAAAACAACCGTACAGAAATGAATTTCTACGAAATGATTCAAACCTGCATCACAACTTTACAATGCTTATGATGCTTATGCATGGGGTTCAACCTGTTTCAGAAAGCTATTTAACCTTGCCAAATAGAGATAAAACTAACTTATAAGTGTGCAGACATATCATTATACATAACAACACACCATGACTCAACCGCGTAACTGCGCGCGCGCAAACCGTTTCCACCTCCCACACATCAGCACATGCACATGAACAGCTCAGCAAGAATTAAGAGAAGCTACACGATTAACTCCCTCATTGTCGATTTGATCAAATCCAATTCATTCTTACCAGTTCCTGCACTTCAGCCTCCTGTTCGTCTAGGGAGCGCACCAGCCGCTTGTACATCCTCTTGAAGTGTTTCATGAGCGCTTCCAGGCCACGCCTCTCGTTCTCAGCCACGAGCGAGCCATTAGTCTCGACGAATTGCTGCAGGGAGGAAAAAACAGTGAAAAAAGGTATCACTAATTATCCTTCATCATATCGCCATTTCTTTTGCACCATCATGGGCGCAGCGCACAGCCCTCGAGACAGGCCATTTACGAGCTGGAGATTTCTGGGAACCGAAAGAGACCAGAACGTCACCTTGCATATTAAAAGTCACATGCGTATCTTACACATTCATCGTGCACATGCATCGCGCACATAATCGGACCCAGACGCAATCTTTCCCAACAATTGTTGGAAAACACATGCCAGCTCTAGCGTCATCCAAGACCACTGACCTGCAACAGGCGGCGCGTGTACATGGGCCGGGCACGAGCCATCGTCGACATCAGGTCAACAATTGCGGCCCCGTGTTCGGACGGCAGTCGCTGCGGGCCCAGCAGGCCAGTGTCCTCCAACGAGACCAGGTCGAAGCCGGTCCCTGGCCGGCGGCATCCGGATGGACTGCGCCAATGATGAGGCGGACGCAGCAGCTGCAAAAAAAACAATACACTGCGTTAGACAAGGATTGGTATCACACTCACACCGTCGGAAACTGGAGAGCGCACAAACCACAAGGACTCGTTTACAAGCCGTCGCAATGCTGCTGGTTCTCATAGATTCATCTACGAGCACAAAATCCCCAACCTGGGACTCCCGTGCTCCCAATCTTAGAATGAGTCGGTCTCTGTTCAATCAGGTTTCTTTGCACAAATGAGTCATGCACGCACTTTTTTAAATAAAATGGAATACTCCTCAAATATCAATAAGTTCCATACGTAACAGGGCATGTTGTCCATTGAATTTCAAAACATCCGACTGCATTACGCACCCCTGCCCGCGGGAAAGGGTTCCAGCATCTGGAGGTCCACTTCCGGTGATCAGGCATTCAGCTCCTCCATCACCTGCTCCCAGGACAGCCGCATGCCGCGGCGGACACCGTCGATGAAAGGTTACTCTTCACCGTCCCTGCCAGAGGAGATTGCCGTCAGGGCCCACCACCACACACTGTGTGAATTCCTACAGGTGACACGTGAATAGGAATAGTCACTGTACAGCACAGATATTCGCAGTCACAAACAAACACGCATACCAGCACAGCCACAAGCAAACAAGACAAGCACAGTCAGTACATCATTATGTTTGAATTTACACAAAACGACACATTGTGAATGAAGTGATTCAGTGCATGCGATAAGAATGTTGTGTTAAGTATGCTACTGTGATTATGATTGGATGGAAATCAAGATGTCAAACAAGATAAGATGATACATATTCTCAGCAACGGAGAAAATGTGATAGGCTGATCACGCAGGCGATAATTCGGGGTATTCTTGTCAGAAAACAGTTTGGAAAGCAATCAAAGCTCTAATGAAGGAAAGGAAGATGTCATTAGCTAAATATGACATGTAACACAGTGCCATCACTTTTAATTGCTCACTTCACTTGAGTGCAGCACTGATCATGAATGACAAACACATTCCACTCCAACAAAATAATGCAACGTTTGTACGTGATGACGAGTTGTGTACACGTAACAGGTGTTTTCGACTATTATGATGGCAAATTTCAAGGTTTGGTATGATTATTACATTGCAAAGCATGACTTATAATCGTCGACATCTATTTATCTTGCATTTTATTTGAGCACAAAGCAAGTTCCTCATAAGCCTCCCACACGGAAGGAATCCAATCGCCCATGAGGCTTACATTTTAACCAATTAGCGACATTCTTTATTAACAAATATCACAATTTACTGCAGCCACCCAAAACACCCCGGCTTGCATATACTGTCTACACATTATGCACACCTGCTTTACATTGAAAACATGCCTAGACATTCAGGAATACATGCCAGAGGCTTTGTACCAAGATTGTACGGAAAGAACGCTAGAAGTTCGCCAAACATGTGTGATCACGGCAGTTACAAAACATTAGTTAATTGCCAACATGAAAATTAGGCAAATAATAACATGAACAATACTCCGTATGCATGTGATCAAATCATCCACAGCCAAATTATATAGTTGTCAAATTCGTTGGGAATCACGATATTCTTAAGCAACATAAACATGATGTTGCATAACATCACTGATTCACATCATGTGATTGGCTCAAGGAAACATAGTTAAGTGCACAACTAATCACAGAAGTTCAAAATCTATTGGCAATGAAATCAAAACCTATGGCAAAAAATTCAAAAAATAGGCTATTAGAAACCAATTGATAAAGCAGGAGCTCCCAAAAACCCATGACCTGAACAACCAGTCTGTCCCAATGCCGTTGATAATGCTAGAGGAACAGACTCATTTCCCACGCCCCCTTCGGCAATGCTTACGCTTTGTGCCAGCAGATCATCGAGCTGTGCGGTAACTGCACGTTGTGCAGATTGACGCCCAGCATGCCGGCTACAGAGGAGTAGACTGTCCCCATTACAGTCTGCGTCCCGGATCCCGCAGAGTGGAGGTGGCGACGAAGGTACATGACCTGAAAAGGAATGGCAAGCCATTGAATGCGTTGCGCTCCATGCAACCCAATCACCTACACATATTCGGAACGAAGAGCCCATCAGCCCATTCATTCATAAACGCAGCAATAGGTTCCAAAACAACTGTTTACTGAGATGTACCAGTGCATAGCCAGAAAATGTAAACAACAATAAATTAAACCACACTGACCGAGCCAACACAACACATGTTGGTGACAACCGCATGAGCAAGCGCTTAATCATGGTTATCATAGCCAATCATCACCGTCACCGTTCGAGATTGTGCACACATCACAATAGCGTGTTCGGTGTTGTGCCATCTAAGAGGAGCACAGTAATACGCCTCAGGGCAAACGGACGGGAACGTATGGCTGACAGCATTGTTTTGCAAGTCACAGCCCACCATTGAAAACAACACCAAAAAAAACCCAGCAAAAAAACAAGATCAGACATAGAAGTCGGCACATGTTCTGTGCGTGACTTCACCCATTCAAACGTGCAAGGAACGAGGATTAATCTTCATTGCAATCCACTTACCAGCGTGCTCAGTTCGGAAGCCGATCCGTCCTCCGGTCCGCCCTCCTTCATCAGGGCCAGCTGGTCATACAGCACGACGTTCATCGCGTTCAGAAGCTTCAGCGTCTGGTCATCCGTCCACATCGTGGGTCCGAACGGGTTCTTCTTGCACGTAGTCCAGGCGGCGGCCGGGTGCTCGGGGAGCCGTCCACGCAGCTCATCCACACCAAGCCGGCGATCCTTGCTGTAGCAAACTGCAGAGGACCACACCAGGTCAAGACTAGCACGTGCAGCATCTGAGTTCATCTTTGTTCCGGGGACGAGGGGGGGGGGGAGCAAGAGACAGGGATACGAACGTTAAAAAGCTAAGACGTAAGCATGGGAGAGAATGAGTGCCTTGTGTGCCATCGCCCTGACGGCGATATATAATATACGCGATCACGGCGATCACGCTGTTTGAACAGCACGGACAAATACCACATTCAGCACCAGAAAACAACAACGCGAAATTCGACCAAATCGCTTGTTCGACCGTGCGTCAAATTCTGGTGACGCTTTTCTAGTAAAGCACAACACATTGTGGTCTTTGGCTGGAGCAGTGACAAAGGGAAGATGGATTCGATAAACGTAGATAATGTCGGCCTGCAATCGAGTGCCATCCGCACGAATGAGCACAGAAAAGGGATTTGACATATGCAAACTTGCATCCATTCGCATGATACCTTCATACACATCAGAAACAACAACCGAGGTGGCAGACTGTTTGCGCGAAAATCCTAGGATTCCATAAGGAAATCGAACGATTCAAAAAGAGATAGAAGACTCACGTCTGGAGATTGGACTCTCGGTTGTCGGTTGCTCCGGAAACCATCCAGAGGCTCATCAGATAGAAGGCCTCGGCACGTTCAGATGCTGCACTGGCCGCTGCATGTACTCCCGGAACATGGGCAGCAGCACGACGTCCTCGCTGGATCTCGCGGAACAGCATCCGCGCGTAGTAGCGCACAGACAGGTCATCATCCCTGCCCAAAAAGCGGGTAGTGTTACACACGTGCCTCAGACAGCATTTTCTCGCTCCGAAGACAAAGTGCGACGTCCGGGGCTTAGTTACAAGTCAGTGAGTTAAACTGCTGGAGCGAATAGGCTGGTTTGGTCTTTACATTAGCTACGTGATAACAGAACATACGATAAGTGCATGATGGTGATGGTGGATAAACCAGCCTGGTGCGTGCGATATAGGCAAGCTGGCACGGTGCGATGATCGACGTTAAGTCACGAGCAAGGCATAGCAGTGGCCGTTGGGAGTGAGAAATTGAGCCATTCTTGATGGCGTCTCACAGACATATCCGAGATACAACTGTCATTCGAAACTGAGATGAAAACACGTGACTGTCGTCAAGAACCGCACGGTCCCCTCACAAATTACCACCGGCGTCCCATACGACTCAATACACGTAGCTTCTGAAACAATAAGTTTCAGAAGCTTCGCAAATACCATCATGGCGTGTAAAGAAATCTACACTTCAGTGACTGGGTGATCTTCACCATATCCTTTAAAATTGTGAAGTGGCACGTGACGGGTCAAGTGAAGTACATACTACGTGGCAGTGCTTCACATATGTGCCCTGCAAATCTATGCTTGGCGAATTTTATCAATCTAAGCAAACTGCCAAGACCAGAGCACACCGATTATGCAGTCCAACTTACGGACGGTGTTGGCGCGAGTAGATGACCTCCAGAAGGGCATCCCGATTGAACAGGGTACCATGGACGGGCACCAGCCTGCGGAACTCCTCCATGGCGGGGTCCGGCAGGCAGTCGACTGTGTAGCATCTGTCAGCCATCTGGGCTAGGGCTGTACGCAGGTGATGGCCAGCCGAGGCGCGGAACCTCGCAGTGCGCCGCCAGCTGCAATCCGCACCGCTCAAACACGCGCAGCAAGGCAGGGAGGCACGAGGGCTGCACCAAGCGCGGGGTACCTGCCAAAAAAGGACAACGACGTCGCCATGGAGGCGAAAAGAGGGGTCGGGAGGAGATCTACTAGATGAATGGCATGGCTTAACATCACTTTTGTCTCTGAAAATCTTGGCCAAGACACTGTGCGCAGTGAGGGTGATGAAATCAATAAGATCTTCACAAGGAATATGCAAAGAGCAGTGAAGCACATCATCAAAATAGTGCTTTGCTACTTGCCGACCTCTCATACATTCGCCATGGCTAACTCTGAAAACCGGATGAAACACAGCAATCTGACAAGGTGGGGGCATTGACAAGTATTAAAATCTTGAAATGGACTTGGTTGGTATGTACGCATGAGTGCAACAGTTTGCAATCTGACAAAGAAAAAAATTATGGTGTTACTTCTATCAATATTATGCTATCTGAGCCTGGGATAGTCTTGTCTTAGTCATCTAGATAACCTGACAGAGTGCCCCATAGGATAGGGATAGATCAAGTGCTTCGAGCATCCGGCTAGCAGATAGAATATGCTGATAATCACTTCAGAGGTGGAAATATTGACTTGGAGGGAAACTCTGTGGATCAATGAAATGGAGATTGAATAAGAAGTGGCAGATGTCTATGAAACATTACAGGGAATGTAGACCCTCTCTGGAATGGTGGGAAATGAGGAGCATGATTTTTAGCACCTTGGTCCTTTTCATATGCCACCATAAGGTACAACACTATATGACTTTCAATATACCATGATACCACCATTAAGGTGGCAAACAGCTGACCCTTTCTCAACCCCAGTCTGTATGTACTGCAGCACTGGTTGAGAGAAATTGCTAATACAGAACTGGATAAACAGTCCTAGGGCATAATTTGGTGAAATTAAAAACTAGAAGAAAAGTCAATGCTGAAGACTTGAGAGCAGTAAATTACATTTATGGATAAACTGTTGTACCTGAACCTAGACTGTATGAAAGACAGCAAACAAGCCTTTTAAAACAACAAAACAAAGGCAGAGTGCTATCAACTTGTTGAGTTGGAGTTTCACTTATCACAGCCATCAGCATTCTCTAACCTTTGCTCACTGTGTCATCCATGTGAATGCTATTCATTGCTGATAGCTCATGTTTTGTTAAAGGCAATGGTTTAGCATGATCCATGGAAAAAACAATGTCAAAAATGCTTTGCATCTGTTGGGATGACTACACCATGATGCAATGCAAAATTGAATGAAAACTGGTCCAAATGAGGTTGATGAGGATGACCATAAGTGATGGCTAAATCAGGGGTGTCACTTTCTCAGTCATTTGCTAATTTTCTCTTTACAACAAACTTATAAAGATATATAAGCTGCACTGCATTTCCAGGCATTGCTTTTAAAACACATGCACTGTACCTAGCGCACAAACAGTATGTGATACACCTAAACTTAGTGTTGTGCTATTTTACATTTGGTGAATGAAAAGCATGCTTCTTTCTGATGGTGACATTTGCATGAAGAAGGGTCATCCTGAGCAAATACAAAGTTGATAAACCCTGTAGAACTATCAATATAAAATGTATAGCACTTTATCTCCCTTTGATTTGTGCATGGCCTGACCTTCAATGTTTCTCTAACATCACAAAAACTCTCCACAAAAACTGAGAAATGTATGCACAAATAGTACAAAAAATCAAACATTTACATACATTTATACATACTACACAGTGCCAGTTAAGTTTGCATGAAAAGGATGTGCTCCTCACAACTGCTTGGCACAGATACTGAGGTAGTTGACATCCCCTTCAAGTCACAAATATGGATGCATATGCATATACATATACATCAAATTGATGTACTTTTTATAGAACTGTCTGATTGTGTTCCATCTTGCAATAATTAGAGCTGCCATTGACTTGTTAGCTGTAGAAGCAGCCCAAGCCTTCACAATGTTGGGAAAGTTACCATTCTCAGCAAAATGACACCTTAAGCAGACCACTCACCTGGACTTAAATCCAAATCTCCATACTTTCTCTGCAAGTATGGACGTCGTGAAGCCTCCTGCATACTTGTGATACATATACAAGATCTTCCATACTCAGGAAACACAAATAATGCTCCAAAATTTCAGTTGGCAGAGACAGCAGGGATTTCTTAACATTCTTGTCTTCACTGACCAGATGCATCACTTTCTCCTCATTCGAGAACTCCATCGCGTCCATCAGCAGCATTCAACAATCACGTGCACTATTCCGGATATCGAAAGTAGTCACCAAACTCAGCAGATCCCAGCTTCGCACGGATGAACGCGTTGAATACAAATATGCGTCGGAGCGCCGGAATGGAAACGGAAGTCAAATGCGGCGGCTGGCGGTTAGAGACCTGCGGCACGTCGCGGACGAGGCCGTTCATAAACTTCCAATGAGAAGCGGTGATGTTAAACTGATGCGGCGTGGCTAAACCGGACGCAAATGTTCATGCGCGCTTGAACGGCAGTCAGAGTCGCAACTCTCTTTTAGTTAGAACGGTGGAAGGATCATGTAGCCAGGGGAGTCACTTCATAGACTTTTACGTGGCCTGATCCTAAACAACGCCGATTTCAATCCCCCCCCCCCCCCCCCCCTTCCCTCCCAATCTCCTCTAATTCTTGTCATACTGGATTACTGGGCAGGAAAGGAATACTGGGCAAAAAACAACACAGTCCTGTAACTCTGGGTATAGGTAGCAGGCTCCTTAAACACACCCACTATTAGGATCATGTATATTTTGGGGTGATATCTTTGTTGTTTTCGTTGGGGGGGGGGGGGGCAAAATCATGAACCATTCTATTTCCCAGATCTATTCCTCCACGGGTTTTCAAACCCGTTTTCGTTGGTTATGGTCATGGTCCTATGCTTTCGTGCGGTAATTCCGCTCACGCAGCTTCTCTTACATTATTTCACGCAAAAAAAATGGTGGAGTGGACTTTTAGCTTTGGGTGGGCTTTCTATGAATAGATAATGTTGGCGTGCTAAAAACCACCCCATGCCGTTTACAGACTTTTTGGCTACGTCCAACACAAGGACGCACATAACTTTAATTCTGAGAGGTGCTACTTGGGGTGTCTTGGACATATGTGCAGTATTTCAGCGCTGTAACAATTTGTATGACACCAGACAGACGTCCGTATCTAAGCGAGGTTTATTCACAGACATTTCACAACTCCTGGAAATGTGATGCTAGTCATGTTAGATCGATGGTACAAATCCAGTTTTGCGTGTCACATTCAATCTACTCACTAAAAGGAATGAGACTTGGCTCCCAGATAGGACAAGTTACACCATTTACGACAACATCAGCCACAAAGGACGACATGCAAAATAACCGCGTTATGAAATGATGAAAGTTAATGTCGTCCAAGGCTTTTTCTTAGTGAAACCTCGTTGACTGTACAGATTTCGTCAAAATTTGGTTTGTTGATAGAACAGGCATCTCAAATAAAAATCCCACCCTCCATCTGTCACATTCGAAAATACGCCAGCTACAGAGCCGTAAAAGTCTACGCTAATGCACCCGTACAGAACCGTGAGTCGCCGTCTGGACAATGAACCGTACAGAACCGTCTCAAGGAACTAAGAAAGCTAGAGACACCCAAATTTACAGGATGCATTGAGCTGTACGTGAATCACTTAGCACAAAGTTCGAGGTTCCTAGGGTCATGACCTTCGGGTCAAGTAAGATTAAACAAGGTAAAAATCCCAGGTTGGTCTCCCAAAACGCTCCAAGAACCTAGATAACTATTTCTAAGCAAAAGGTCACATGCTTCATCTCAGGTGAGTGATCTTGTTTGACATTTTGCAGGTCATTGGTGGCCAAAACCAGAAGACTGCTCTGAATTTTGCAATCAAATAAGCGACAGAGATACGCAAGGCAGTGTCTCTCTAAAATAGAATGTTGACCGGGCCATTTTAGGTCAATGACGTATTCTAAACCTCTAAGGGGTCCATGAAATATGTATAATGCGGTTGCTGCTATCAATCAATTCGAAAGAGCCCCAGAAACTATTCCCATGCAGCAAGCCCTAGAGTTATGAAACAGGTTGCCCATTGCTTTAGTCGATCTTCATACCTGGCATTAGGTCAACGTTATTTTCTCATTCAATATGTGTTGCCTAAGAAAGCATCTCAGAGATGTATGGCTTCGTCTAACACTTTTGAATGAAGCTAACACTAACGCTTCGTCTGACCAGATTGAATGATTCCCTAGAAATGGACTTTGCTGAGACCATAGCCTGACTTTTACATGTCATAGGTCAACGACCTTGCCAGGCACATCTAATTTTTTTTAACACGAACGATCCGCTATTCAATTGTCTACAGCTATGCAAAATTTGGTGCGGCTACGCCGCGCCGTTCGGAAACCATTCGGGACGAACCTTCCGGGTTCAATTTGACCACGCCCCATCAGAGGGCGTGTTAAATGTGGCACGCGAGTGTAAATGTCTCAAAATCTAAGCCGGCGGGCGTGAAAATGTGAAAAAAACAATGGTTTATCTTAGTTGGTTCAAAGATAAGCTACTTGCTGAGAAAAAAAACGGCCGCATTATGACACAGCATCTCACTGTCGTAGTGGACGCCGCAAGTGCCCACAGGTGGCGTTGCTCCGACGCTACTCCGGAAGACTGCGAGAGAGCAGCGATTTTGAGTTGTTGTTGGGCTTCTCCTGGCAGTACCAGCCACTAAGGCTAAACAATATATTTGTTGAATGTTCCAGTGAATCGAATTTAGTTCGTCTCGTGCCTCTGCTCGTTAAAAATGATACTGCACACATTACGAAAACTTACAAAACGAATGTTTTTATTATCTGGAACATACTATTGGGCAACCGAGCGGCCGACCACACAACACCAAACGTCACTCACGGCTTCCAAGGTGCTCTCACAGAAGTGAGACCATAAACCGGTTGTCCCTGCTCACGTGGCTCAGGTACTACACATCCAAGTTTAAGACGCGCCCGCACTGTCGGTTGCATACGCTTCGCTCGGGTGGGGTGTCAATTTGACTCGGCTGGGATCTCAGAAACAAAGAGACCTAGAGACTATTCACAGAGTGTATTGCCTGTACATAAAATCACTGAGGTCACTAAGTTTGAGTTTTGGTCAGTAAGTTTTAATCACTAAGTTTGAGGTTCCCAAATCATAGCCTTCGGGTCTCAAACTTCGGGTTTGTGTCCAAAAGGCCCCGAGAATGACCTTGTTTGACCTCTCTAAACCCATGGCTACCGAAATCACACAAGGCTGCCTTGAGTTTTGCATTTGAACAAGCAACAACGATTACGCTAGGCAATATGTTGCTAAAAAACGAATCGTTGACCCTGGTCACTTTAGGTCAGCGACCTTTT
>NW_023596921.1:9849111-9866921 GCF_011947565.3 Pollicipes pollicipes | reverse complement strand
AATTTTCATGTTGGCAATGAAACTATATGTTTTGTACAACTGCCGTGATCACAACTGTGGTGTGCGAACTTCTAGCGTTCTTCCTCCTGCTCTTGGTACAAAGCTCTGGCATGTGTTCCTGAATGTCTTGGCAGGTTTTCAATGTAAAGCAGGTGTGCATAATGTGTAGACAGTATATGCAAGCGGGTGTTTTGGGTGCTGCAGTAAATTGTGATATTTGTTAATAGGAATTCGCTAATTGGTTAAATGTAAGCCTCATGGGCGATTGGATGCTTCCGTGTGGGAGGCTTATGAGAAACTTGCTTTGTGCTAAATAAATGCAAGATAAATCGATGTCGACGATTATAAGTCATCTTTGCAATGTAATAATCATACCAAACCTTGAAATTTGCTACCATAATAGTCGAAAACACCTGTTACGTGTACACAACCGTCATCACGTACAAACGTTGCATATTTTGTTGGTTGAGTGAATGTGTTTGTCATTCATGATCAGTGCTGCACTCAATGAAGTGAGCAATTAAAAGTGATGGCACTGTGTTACATGTCATATTTAGCTAATGACCTTCTTCCTTTCCTTCATTAGAGCTTGATTACTTTCCAAACTGTTTTCTGACAAGAATACCCGAATTATCACCGGCGTGATCAGCCTTATCACATTTTCTCCGTTGCTGAGAATATGTCTGCTTATCTTGTTTGACATCTTGATTTTCATCCATTCATAATCACAGTAGCATGCTTTAAACACAACATTCTTATCGCATAAACTGAATCGCATTTATTCACAATGCGTTGTCGTTTGTGTAAATTCAACATAATCATGCACTGACTGTGCTTGTCTTGCCTTGTTTGTTTGTCACTGTGCTTGTATGCGTGTTTGTTTGTGACTGCGAATATCTGTGCTGTACAGTGACATATTCCTATTCACGTGTCACATGTAGGAATTCACACAGTGTGTGTGGTGGCCTGACGTGCATCTCCTCTGGCAGGGACGATGAAGAGTACCTGTTCATCGACGTTGTCCGCCGCGGCATGCGGCTGTCCTGGGAGCAGGTGATGGAGGAGCTGAAATGCTGATCACCCGGAAGTGGACCTCCAGATGCTGGAACCCTTTCCCAGGGCAGGGGGTGCGTAATGCATGGGAATGTTTTGAAATTCTTGCACAACATGCCCTTGTAACGTATGGAACTTATTGATATTTGAGAAGTATTCCATTTTATTTAAAAAGTGCGTGGATGACTCATTTGTGCAAGAAACCTGATTGAACAGAGGCCGACTCATTCTTAGATTGGGAGCACGGGAGTCCCAGGTTTGAGGATTTTATGCTTCTTACATGAATCTGTGAGAACCAGCAGCCTGGCGACGGCTTGTAACGAGCCCTTGTGTCTGTACGCTCTCCAGTGTCCGGCGGTGTGAGTGTGATACCAATCCTTGTCTAACGCGGTGTATTGTGTTCTGGCAGCTGCTGCGTCCGCCTCATCAATGGCGCAGTCCATTCCGGATGCCCGCCGGCCAGGGACCGGCTTCGACCTGGTCTCGTTGGAGACGCTGGCGTGCTGGGCCCGCAGCGACTGCCGTCCGAACACGGCCGCAATCGTTGACCTGATGTCGACGATGGCTCGTGCCCGGCCCATGTACACGCGCCGTCTGTTGCAGGTCAGTGGTCTTGGATGACGCTAGAGCTGGGCATGTGTTTTTCAAACAATTGTTGGGAAAGATGCGTCTGTGTCACTATTATGTGCGCGATGAAAATGCACGATGGATGTGTAAGATACGCATGTGACTTTTAATATGCAAGGTGACGTTCTGGTCTCAATTTCGGTTCCCAGAAATCTCCAGCTCGTAAATGGCCTGCAATGGAGGGCTGTGCGCTGCGCCCATGGTGGGTGCAAGCAAAGAAATGGCGATTATATGAAAGAAGTAATTAGTGTATACCTTGTTTTCACTGTTTTTTTCCTCCCTGCGCAATTCGTCGAGACTAATGGCTCGCTCGTGGCTGAGAAACGAGAGGCGTGGCCGGGAAAGCGCTCATGAAACACTTCAAGAGGATGTACAAGCGGCTGGTGCGCTCCCTAGACGAACAGGAGGCTGAAGTGCAGGAACTGGTAAGAATGAACTGGATTTGATCAAATCGACAATAGGGGGAGTTCATCGTGTAGCTTCTCTTAATTCCTTGCTGAGCTGTTCATGGTTCATGCGCTGATGTGTAGGAGGTTGGAAACGGGTTTGCGCGCGCGTCAGTTACGTCGGTTGATTGTCATGGTGTGTTGTCATGTATAATGATATGCCTGCACACTTATAAGTTGGCTGTATCTCTATTTGGTAGGGATAAATAGCTATCGTGAAACAGGTTTAAACCCCATGCACAAGCATCATAAGCATTGTAAAGTTGTGATGCAGGTTCAATCATTTCGTACATATTCATTTCTGTAGGGTTGTTTTCTTCCATTTACTTTCTGTAATTCTTGTGCAATTTCCTGCAGACCTGTGACCCTGGATTCGTTCCTACTATGGTCCTTTGTGACCATTCGTGCACCACTATATTGTCAACCTGTTGTCTGATCTATGGAATGTGCTATTAACTTCTCAGTTAGTAACGTTCCAGGTAGTTTGTAGTGAGTTGTCCTCACCTCATAAGCAACCTATATGGCGCTTGTTTCGAGCATTTATAAATGTGCTATTTTCTCATGTTACTAGTTTCTGGGCTTACTGATGCTCGTTTTCGTCTTCTCAGCTCATTGTCTTGTCAGTTATTTCCAACGTCCTAATGCCCGTTTTAAATCCTGATGTCCCATTTTCTCCTAGTGTTGTGTGCAATACCCTCATTCTCTTTATCCGTGTTTCAGGCGGACCTCCGCGCGGCTGGCCGAGCAGTGGGCGACTACCGGAGACAGTTTGGTGTGGGTGACGTCGTCACGTACGGCGACGGGTGCCTGGCTGTGGTGTACGGCTGCTCACCATACTACGAGATCTCACAGGTAGGAGCGGTACCAGTGGGATTGTCGTACATGGCAGACCCTGTCTGAGGTCATTTGTCCTATTGTGTTGAGAATTGGATTGTAGTGAGGTGTTATTTTCTGTGGACTAAAAGGAACTGCTTTGTACTGTTGTTGCTTCTCTCAGGGCAAGCCAATCACCGCATGCATAATCATTGTTTCATTGTGTGACTTGTGCTATACGAACCCCACAACCATCGAAGTTGTTTTCTCTAATGGAGGATGTGCGATGTGTGTAATATTTTGGTATTTTGTGTATGTACTGAGGTCAGGTGTAATTTTTCAATGTCCTGTCTGTCTGTACATCGTTTGAATGTGTGCCCTCGCTGTATGGCAAACATCTATTGTGGTTTCATACAAGTATGTTGCAGTGGTCCTATTCCCTTCTTGATTCGAAGAACCAAGCGATGCATCAGTGATAGGCACGTAAATGTATCTACTTGCTACAGTTGTGGCTAGACGCATGTGAGCTCTTAAATGGTATTCCCTGCGAAGTCTCAGTGCCCCCCCCCCCCCCCTCCCGCCCTCATCTCTGACGACGGCCGTGCGGTGTGAGTTATTGTGCTGACTCGGTGGTGGTGTTTTCAGGACTGGACGGCAAATAGTCGCGTGTGCTCCGGGCTTCAGCGCGGACACAAGCAACCCTTCTACAGCTTGCTGCTGGAGGGTGACCGGTTCGGATACATGGCTGAAGGTAAGCAGGCTCTTCAAAGTGTTCTTCACTCTATTGGAGTTTTTACATGGACCCTCCCCCTCCTGGTGTTTGAATTATGGACATGGTGCCATAAATATTTTGTGTGGTTGCATTTGACATGCTTTATGTTTTTCACGAAACTCCTGTATTGAGTCTGGCATGTGTACCCTGATGTACCCTGATGTAGCTTTTCCAGCATCTTCTGTAATTTTTAGTCGTCATAATGTTATGATTTGAAAGGCATCTTCATTACACAACTATACTGGGAAATGCACTATTAAGTGCAATTCACGCCCATGACTGCTACTCAGAAATATTCCTAAGTCGTCCCCAAACCACAGCAGATTGATGAGATGTCCACAGATGTCATTACTCATCCATACTGGGAAATGCACTATAAAGTGCAATTCACGCCCATAATATTTGGTTTGGTTGCATTGGGCATACTTTATGTCTATTACGAAGCTCCTATATGGAGTTTGACGTGTGTAATACCCTGATGTAGGTTTTCCAGCATCTTTTGTAAGTCTTGGTCATCGTAATGTCATAATTTCAAATGCCTCTTTATTACACAGACATACTGGAAAGTGCACTACATAGTGCAATTCACGCCCAGAACTGCTACTCAGAAATATTCTTAAGTGATCCCCAAACGACAGCAGATTGATGAGATGTCTTGCCCCCATTCTGGCGTAGAGCGTCACTTGTGTCTGCATCTAACAGAGGTGTTTGGAACATTGCAGAGGAGCTGCAGCTGGCCCCGGATCCCCAGCCAATCAGCCATCAGGAAGTGGGTCGCTTCTTCACCCGGTTCGACGGCGAACGGTACGCGCCGATCGCTCCGCTTGCTATTCGCTTCCCGGAGCCGTTGTGTGAGCATGAGACGAAAGCGAGCTTCGTCGAGTGTTCGACAGATGGCAGCAACAGCGAATGGGAGGACGACGTTGGAGATGAAGAGGAGGATCGGAGACCCTCACCCCCTACAGTGTGGATGGGCGTTTGGCCAGAGATCCTCCCCGAGGACTCAGATGATGAGGACGCTGATTGTTGAGCCGTGACCGCTGACGGTGATCCGTTGAACCACTTATGGCTATGTTGGGCTGTGAAGAATAGCTCGCGGGTGTTACTGAATACCTCAGCTGCCTCAGGTGCTCTGTATGGCTCTACATATGCGTGTATGCCCGTGTAGGTGTTTGGTATGCACCCGGTCAGTGGTCTGTTTTGTTTGATTGCTCGTGCTGCATTGGCGCCGATTATCCTACTCACTCAGGCTCGCAATTACATTATCATGGTTTGCTGTGCCTTCTTTTGTATGTGATAGCATTCTGTGTCATCGGTTGTATATGTGATGCCAGTTTTAGAAGCGTGTGCGTGTGCCATCTGTACATTTTGATGTATCAAATGATTGGTAGTGGACGACTGATTTCGTACTTTGCACGCAATTTTGAGCTGTGTGATAGCTAAGCATTGATATTAAGTCAGTTGTTGACGCATTGAAATGTGTTTCATTGTCATGCCTTAGGCGGGTCATTGGCTATTGCTTTCATAGCTGTGATATATTGTCAGGCTGTGTGCCTTAATACATCCCGCTGATTGCGTTCTGTGTGTACATTATCTTTGGTACGGGCAGGTACCAGGTGCTATCGGTAGCACCGTTTTACAAAAGAACGACTTCGGGCTTTGTGTACCTGACATGGAACCATGCCCTGCAATATTTGTACCAATGCATATGATCATGCAAAATATACTGATAAATTGTTGCAATGTGTTCTGGGATGAATGAAGGACGGCTTTGAATAGCCTAGTTTCTGAGCAATAAGAGAACACGGACACCCTACCTATGACATATGCAATGTTACTCTGCCACGGATTGCTTTCCACCTTTTTTAGCATAGATTTTTGAAAGCATTACGCTGGGCTTCGATTATATCAACAACATAAGTCCTCTAACATGGCAAATTTTTAACAGATAAGTTTTGAGTGCGTTAACTTGTTTGTCACAGCTGTTGCTGGCATTTTTGGTTTAGCGGTATAAAGGCGGATAGCGGTATGGCTGCACGGTCCTTTTCGCTATCTAAGCCTTCTTCGGCCATTGAGGGCTTCGCCGGAATGATTTAGTCCCTTTAGTCCTTATCATCTTTAGTTATCTTTATTCAATCGCTTCAATCATATACAATATATATATATATGTATATATATATATATATATATATCTCTCTCTCTCTCTCTCTCTCTCTTCTCTCCTCTCTCTCTCATATATATATATATTATATATATTATATATATATATATATATATATATATATCTATGTCTATCTATCTATCGATCTATCTATCTATCTATCGATCTATCTACTATCTATCTATCATCGATCTATCTATATCTATCTATCTATCTATCTATCTATCTATATATATATATATATATATATATATATATAATATATATATATATATATATATATATATATATAATATTATAAGCACTTCATATCCTTTTAAAGCTTATTTGCGCAGCCACAGAAATCATAGATGGAGACCTCGTAGATTGCATCACCTTTTTATAAAGGCACCTGTTTGCGTGCCTTTAGCGTGGCTCTCCTGGCCAGCGTCACCTACGGAGGGTGGAAGACCCACTCCACTGCTCCACTGAGCGGAGCTTAGCTCCACTGAGGTAGAGCGTAGCCAGGGAGATTTGTTTGGTGCGAAATCCTAGGTGTGAACGTTTAACACGCGCTCGGGTGGGGGCAAATTGACACCCCCGAAGGTTTTTTCCAGAATGGTTTTCCGAACGGCGCGGCGCAGCCGCGCCAACTTTTGCATAGCTGTAGAAAATTGAACAGTGGATCGTTTGACATAAAAAATTACATGCGCATTGTAAGGTTGCTAACCTATGGCAGGTCAGTCAGGCCACTGATTTCAGCGAAGGCAATTTTCTAGGGAATCGTCCAATCTGATACAATAACAGAGTGTTCGACGAAAGCATACATTTCTGAGATGCTTTCTTAGGCACTACAAATATTAATGAAGCAAATTACGTTGACCTAAGGTCAGGTATGAAGGCCAGACCAAGGTCAAAACCAACCTGATTTATTACGGTAGGATTTACTGTATGGGACAGTTTGTGGTGCTCATTTCGAATTTATAGACAGCAGGAACCGCATTATACATTTTCCATTGACTTCTTAGATGTCAGAAAATGTCATGGACCTAAGATGTCCCGGGTCGACATTTGTTTTATCAACATACTGCCCAGCGCAACATTTGTCGCTGATTCAAATGCAAAACCCAGAGCAGTCTTGTATGATTTTGGTCGCCATGACCTTCAAAAGGTTCAAACAAGGTCACTGACGTCAAATGGGATTTTGACCTTTTGCTAAAAAAGTTTCCTAGGTTCCTGGGGGGCACTTTGGTGACCAACCTAGAATGTGAACTTTTGCCTTATTTGATCCAAAGGTCATGACCTAGAAGCTCACACTTTGACCTCAGTGAGTTCACGTACAGGTCAAGACACCCTGCAAGACACAAGACTCCCTGAAACAACACCCCCGAATGATCGAGTGTGCCACAGTAGCTTAACAAATAGGCTCCCAACAAGAGCGTGGGGCCCTCCATTCCAATGGGAAGAACTGAAGACCTTATGTGAACGGCCCCAGAATGAAAGAATGTGTCCGAACAGCGTATCAGAAGGGGGCCCGAGAAGAACGTAGAATAACTCTTTTCAAATAAGAAGTGCCCAAAGTCCAGTGTGGAGGGCCCCCGAAACATGGGAGTACACCCGAGCAGATTATCGGGTTGGCGGACAGGAGTGTAGGGCCCTAAATTCACATACCAAGACCCAATGTGCAGGGTCCCCTGGACAATGCAGTGTGGCGGAAGCGATCGAACAGATGGGGTCCTCGACAAGTACGTGGGCCCTCCTTTCAGATACGAAGTGCCCAACGCCACACAATGTGGAGGGTCCCCGGATGTCCCGAATGTGCCCAAGGAGGCTAATAGATGGGGCCCCGGCAAGATCGCAGGGCCTTGCGTTCAAATATGAAAATCTGCGACACGATATAGAGGGCCCCGAGTAATCGGGTACGCCAGAGCAGGTTAACAGATAGGATTTCCGAAAAAGCAAGGGGCCCTCCGTTCAAAGCAAAAGGAAGTACCCAAGACCACATGTAGAGGTCCCCTACGATCGAATGGGCCCGAGCATCTTATCAGAAGGGGCCTCGACAGGAGTGTAATGTCCTCCATCAAAGAAGGAAGACCCACAACCTGATGCGGAGGGCCTCTGAAAGATGGAGTGTACCCGAACAGATTACCAGATGTCCCCGATGGGAGCAGAGGGCCCTTAATTCAAACACCAAGAACCAATGCGCAGGGCCCCCAGAGCAATCCAATGTGGCCGCAGAGGCGAGCAGAGGGGGGCCCCGATAAGTGCGTAGGGCCCCGTTCAAATAGCACATGCCCAAGGCCCAATGTAGAGGGCCTCCGAACGACTGAATGTGCCCCATCAGGTTATCAGATAGGCCCCCTCCAAAAGTGTATGGCCCCAATAAGAAAAGGAACACCCAAGGCCAAGTGTGAAGGGTCTCCGAGCGACTGGTGTGCCCAAGCAGGCCATCAGATGGCCCCCCGACAAAAGTGCAAGGATCTAAGCAAGCGACAGAGAACTGAAAGCGCCCTAGACCAATGTAGAGGGCCCATAAACATATCGCAAGTGTGTCGGTATGTTAACCGAGACCCACGTAAAGGGCCCCTGAGCAACCGAGAATACCCCGGCAGGTTAAGATATGGGACCCCAGCTATAGCCCAGAGCCTTTCTGGCGAATGGAAAGGACACGTGGAAGGTATCGTGATTGACAAGAGCACCCCGGCACACTAGCAGGAAGGCCCCCAACAACAGCACAGAGTCCCCCGAGCAAATGCAAAGAAATAAAGGGCAACGTGGAATGCTCCTCAATTATCGAAATGATCCTGCAAGTGGGCATATAGGTCTCTCAGAAGCAGCATTGGGTCCCTAGACATTGTTATGAGGCTTAAAATTCCAGTTCACAACTTTTCCAATCACTGAATGATTTTTTAACTTCTCATAGGCCCTTTACTTTCGTTAACAACTGTTCTTGGTCGTATTGGAATCCAGAGATATCCAGTTTTGTTGCGTTTTGTGTTTGAAAAACTGCACCTGTTCGGCCGGCTATGGGCCCCCCTCGTAGCCAATGGGCCCCTTCGGCACCCAAGGAATGGGGATGGCCCCGTGCCCCCCCCCCCCCCATCCCCTTTGGATCCGCTCCTGCTCACCTACGCCATTCGGCAAAGAATGCTATCCAGCTTTACGAGATCATTTGTTCATTTTAAACATTGTCTTTTCTGGGAAGGCAGGAATTCTGTGAGCGGGTAGGCACTTTGGGTCATTGAGGAAGGCATTTACCCCCGCAGCGTAGATGCCAAAATGCCGCCTGGACATAGGATGGTGAGAATTTTGAAAGTGAATCAATGATTCACAATACGATAGATTTTTTCACGCGACTTTATTTCGCTGGCTCCTTTTTAAGAGGTAAGACTTGTGACAGCACTTCAGGCACAAACAATATCGGAAGCTTGAAACAGCCAAAAACAATGTGAAAAAGGCACTAAAACTGGAGATTCTCCTTTCAAAACCAAGCCAGAGAATGAACACTCTGTCATATATTCCTTATCTGGGACCTGCTTCTGTCCGCCGTCGGCGGACGCTGCCCTGGCCCGGCTGTCTCTCGCGTGATTGACTAGAATTGATCGTATGGCTGCTTTGTCTGCATATTCCTGGATCAGCGTTACCGCTAATTGATATGTAAAACATGTGCTGCGACACCTGCAGCAGTATCTCTTTCCGAATGATCTTCCCTTACACCTCACTACCGCAGAAAAAAGGTTCCAGGAGGCTGCCCGACTTAGGTATGAATTGGTCCAACAGACATTGAACTGATCATCATTCAGTGTAGTCGACTTGATCTGCTTTCGGGTTTCGGCAGGGGCGTAGTCAAAGCCTTGCCAAGGGGGAGCACAGGTTTGACAAAAGCCCCTCTTATGGTGCACCGCCCCCCCCCTAAAAACGGATATAGCTTACTTGTTAACAAGGGACACGGCTTTCTTCGTTTTATCGTTATTTTTACCTTGTGTTCAGAAAATATGCTAGAAGCTACGTGAAATTTATGCGTTTGTATTTTGAAGTCAATAAACTGCAGAATTCAGGCATTGAACGACTGCATGGAATGAATCACTGACGCTCTTAATTTGCAATGGTATAGTGGTCCGCTTTGTAAACCGAATTGAAGGGGCTTTGTCAGAACTGTTTAACCGGGTTCTACAGGCATTAAGGGCATCGCGAAGGCAAATTGTAGATCGATATGTTCGATCGAATCTGAAGATGAAAATTTGATTGTGGATAAAATGGTTAGCAATGTGAATTGGTATGCCCAAGCCATGATTGTCTGGAAATATTCAGCATTCGGTCAGAATCGATTAGTGATACAATTTATGTAACTTAGTTTTTAACATGTGCGCTCGCAAATCTCATCAACGAAAACCACGACACCAGACGTTGTAGTCTCCGTAGTCCGCGGAGCGTTAGCCCAGCGCCTAACTCTTAGCCGTAATCCACCGGTGAACAAAAATGATGACGATTCTGAAACAATTGCCTTCAAACACCTAAATCGATTAGTGATGCAAGTTATGTGGCGTAGTATGGAGCATGCGCGCTCGCAAGTTTTAGTAACAAAACCTCTTCGCCAGGCGTTGCAGTTTCCATAGGCCGCGCAGCGTCGGCCCAGCAGCTCATGCTGGGCCGTGACCACCGCGCGGACAAAAATGATAATGCTGCTGAAAGAAGTACTTTGGAAGGCTTCAAGACGTCAGGTCTTACATTAAGAAGCCAGTTTGGGCACTTTTTTCACGTATGTGATTTTTAGACTGATGATAAGAACGGATTGGCCCTTAAAGCACAGCGGTTGTAAGCATTTCTGTACGGTTGTTTTCTTCCATTTACTTTCTGTGATTTGTTGTGCGATTTCCTGCAGACATGTGACCCTGGATTCGTTCCTGCTATTGTCCTTTGAGCCCATTCGTGCACCATTATATTGTCAACCTGTTGTCTGATCTATGGAATGTATTATTAACTTCTCAGTAACGTTCTCAGTTACTTTGTAGTGAGTTGTCCTCACCTCATAAGTAACGTACATGGCGCTTGTTTCGAGCATTTATGGATGTGCTATTTTCCCTACGTTATTAGTTTCTGGGCTTACTGATTCTCGTTTTTGTCTTCTCAGCTCATGTTCTTCTCAGTTATTTCCAGCGTCCCAATGCCCGTTTTAAATCCTGATGTCTCATTATCTCCTTGTGTTGTGTGCAATATCCTCATTCTCTTTATCCGTGTTTCAGGCGGACCTCCGCGCGGCTGGCCGAGCAGTGGGCGACTACCGGAGGCAGTTTGGTGTGGGTGACGTCGTCACGTACGGCGACGGGTGCCTGGCTGTGGTGTACGGCTGCTCACCATGCTACGAGATCTCACAGGTAGGAGCGGTGCCAGTGGGATTGTCGTACAGGGCAGACCGTGCCTGATGTCATTTGTCCTATTGTGTTAAGAATTGGTGTAGTGAGGTGTTATTTTCTGAGGACTCAAAGGAACTGCTTTGTACTGTTGTTACTTCTCTTAGGGCAAGCCAATCACCGCATGCTGTAATCATTCTTTCATTGTGTGACTTGTGCTATACGAACCCCACAACCATCGAAGTTGTTTTCTGTAATGGAGGATATGCGATGTGTGTAATATTTTGGTATTTTGTGTATGTACTGAGGTCAGGTGTAATTTTGCAATGTCCTGTCTGTCTATACATCGTTTTGAATGTGTGCCCTCGCTGTATGGCAAACATCTATTGTGGTTTCATGCAAGTATGTTGCAGTGGTCATATTCCCTGCTTGATTCGAAGAACCAGTCGATGCATCGGTGATAGGCACGTAAATGTATCAACTTGTTACAGTTGTGGCTAGACGCATGTGAGCTCTTAAATGGTATTCCTGCGAAGTCTCAGTGCCCCCCCCCCCCTCCCCCCACCCGTCCCTCATCTCTGACGACGGCCGTGCGGTGTGAGTTATTGTGCTGACTCGGTGGTGTTGTTTTCAGGACTGGACGGCAAATAGTCGCGTGTGCTCCGGGCATCAGCGCGGACACAAGCAACCCTTCTACAGCTTGCTGCTGGAGGGTGACCGGTTCGGATACATGGTTGAGGGTAAGCAGGCTCTTCAAAGTGCTCTTCACTCTATTGGAGTTTTTACCTTCACTATTGGAGTTTTTACATGGACCCTCCCCCTCCTGGTATTTGAAACTATGGACAGGGTGCCATAAATAGTTTTGTTTGGTTGCATTGGACATGCTTTATGTTTTCACGAAACTCCGATATTCAGTCTGGCATGTGTACCCTGATGTACCCTGGTGTAGGTTTTCCAGCATCTTCTGTAATTTTTAGTCGTCATAAGGTTATGATTTGAAAGGCATCTTCATTACACAACCATACTGGGAAATGCACTATTAAGTTCAATTCACGCCCATGACTGCTACTCAGAAATATTCCTAAGTCGTCCCCAAACCACAGCAGATTGATGAGATGTCACAGATGTCATTACTCATCCATACTGGGAAATGCACTATAAAGTGCAATTCACGCCCATAATATTTGGTTTGGTTGCATTGGGCATACTTTATGTCTATTACGAAGCTCCTATATGGAGTTTGACGTGTGTAATACCCTGATGTAGGTTTTCCAGCATCTTTTGTAATTCTTGGTCATCGTAATGTCATAATTTCAAATGCATCTTTATTACACAGACATACTGGAAAGTGCACTGCATAGTGCAATTCACGCCCAGAACTGCTACTCAGAAATATTCTTAAGTGATCCCCAAACGACAGCAGATTGATGAGATGTCTTGCTGCTATTCTGGCGTAGAGCGCCACTTGCGTCTGCGTCTAACAGAGGTGTTTTGATCTTTGCAGAGGAGTTCCAGCTGTCCCCGGATCCCCAGCCAATCAGCCATCAGGAAGTGGGTCGCTTCTTCACCCGGTTCGACGGCGAACGTTATGCGCCGATCGCTCCGCTGGCTATTCGTTTCCCGGAGCCGCTGTGTGAGCATGAGACGAAAGCGAGCTTCGTCGAGTGTTCGACAGATGGCAGCGACAGCGAATGGGAGGACGACGTTGAAGATGAAGAGGACGATCGGAGACCCTCACCGCCCACAGTGTGGATGGGCGTTTGGCCAGCGATCCTCCCCGAGGACTCAGATGATGAGGACACCGATGGTTGAGCCGTGACCGCTGACGGCGATCCGTTGAACCACTTATGGCTATGTTTGGGCTGTGAAGAATAGCTCACTGGTGTTAATGAATACCTCAGCTGCCTCAGGTACTCTGCATGGCTGTACATATGCGTTTATGCCCGTGTAGGTGTTTGGCATGCAACCAGTCATTGGTCTTTTTGTTTGATTGCTCGTGCTGCATTGGCGCCGGTTATCCTACACACTCAGGGTGGCAAGTACATTGTCATGGTTTGCTGTGCCTTCTTTTGTATGTGATAGCATTCTGTGTCATCGGTTGTGTATGTGATGCCAGCTTTAGAAGTGTGTACGTGCGCCATATGTACATTTAGATGTATCAAATGATTGGTATGTGACGACTGATTTCGTACTCTGCATGCAATTTTGGGCTGTGTGATAGCTAAGCATTGATATTTAGTCAATTGTTGAGGCATTGAAGTGTGTTCATTGTCATGCCTTAGGTGCTCATTGGCTATTGCTTTCATAGCTGTCATGTATTGTCAAGCTGTGTGCTTTAATATGTCCCGCTGATTACGTTCTGTGTGTCTACATTTACCGTTGGTAACTGGCAGGTACCAGGTGCTATTGGTAGCGCCGTTTTACAAAAGAACGACTTTGGGCTTTGTGTACCTCACGTGGAACCATGCCCTGCAATATTTGTAACAATGTATATGATCATGCAAAATATACTTAGAAATTGTTGCAATGTGTTCTGGGATGAATGAAAGACGGCTTTGAATAGCCTAGTTTCTGAGCAATAAGAGGACACGGACACCCTACCTATGACATATGCAACGCTACGTTTCCACGGATCGCTTCCATTTTTTTGTTTGCATATATTTTTTAAAGCATTATGGTGGGCTTCGGTTATATTCAACAAGCAGGAGTCCTCTAACATGGCAGAATTCTTAAGATATATGTTTTGAGTGCACTTAACTTGTTTGTGGCAGCTGTTGTATGACATATCTTTCTATTAGGAGAATAAAGGCTTTTGCTTTTATTGACAGCTGGCTGGGGGTAGCCTGTCCTGACCTGGGCTGACTGCACTGGGTCCTTTTCGTCAACTAAGCGCTTCTTCGGCTACTGAGGGCTTCTTCGCCGGAGGGATGTAGTCATCTTTAGAACCCTATGGACGATTAAAGTCTTCTTAACCCTCTCTGCGCATGTTTACGACTGGGACCACTGACCACTTTGACCATGTCCATCGCCCAAAAGTCCTCCTGGCTGCCCGATGGACTCCCTGACCGCCCAGGGACACTTTGGACACTTATGAGTTCAGCAAATGCTTCAGGCTGCATGCCGCCGCTTAGTGCCCGTCTTGCCGCTCAGGGATTTCGTTCTGAAAGGAAATGTTTCTCAATGAATATATCGAACAAAGCATGAAGCATGATGAAATCTGGTCACTTAAAAGCATGCGTTTCGATTTCCTAAAATGTTTGGGGGTCCGGATTGTTGGGAGTCATCATTGGGGTGCAGATCAAAAACCTCTCGGACTTCATGCCTATATATATATACATACATAAACATTTCATATCCTTTTGACCTTATTTGCGTAGCCACAGAAATCATAGATGGAGACCTCGCAGATTGCATAACCTTTTTGTAAAGGGACCTGTTTGCGTGCCTTTAGCGGTCCTCTCCTTGGCCGACGTCACCTACGGAGGGTGGAAGTACCCGCTCCACTGCTCCACTGAGCTGAGCTTAGATCCACTGAAAAAGAGCGTCGCCAGGGAGATTCGTTTGGTGCGAAATCCAAGGCGAACGTTTAACACGCGCTCGGGTGTGGGGTCAAATTGACACCCCAAAGGTTTTTCCAGAATGGTTTCCGAACGGCGCGGCGCGGCCGCGCCAACTTTTGATGACTGTGGATAATTGAATAGCAGATCGTTGGACACAAAAAATTAGATGTACCTTGTAAGGTTACTGACCTATGGCGAGTCAAAGTCAGGCTATGGTTTCAGCAAAGTCAATTTATAGGGAATCGTCCAATGTGATACAAGAAAGGAGCGTTTCATGAAGCCATACATCTCTTAGATGCTTTCTTAAGCACTACAGATATTGAATGAGCAAATTCCTTTGACCATAGGTCAGGAATGAAGGTCAGACCAAAGTCACAACCCACCGAATTTATTACTGTAGGGTTTGCTGTATGCTATGGTTTCTGGTGCTCATTTCGAATTTATTGACAGCAGGAACCGCATTGTACATATTTCGTTGACTTCCTAGATGTCAGAAAAGGTAATGGACCTAAGATGACCCGAGACGCACTGTGGAACAGAAAAACAACCCGTGTTACTGCTGTGTTTTCTACGTGTGCTCGCACGCTTTAAGACTTCTTGGTTACAAGGCTGCTAGGCAGGCTGGCGTGTTGGTTATAATTTGCGTCGAGTATTTTATGCCAAACCTGCTCATTTTATCCGGTTAAGCAAAGGAGAATCACTCAGGACCGATTTCTGCGATGCAACATTCGATGCGGACGTACAGAACAGGATGTTTGCAAAAAAAGAAACACACGGGTAGCGCACAGATTGCCGACGGGAGCGCTGTGAGACAGGACGGGGGTATGGCCGCAGTGCCGGGCCTCTGGCTGGGAGTGGCAGCCGTGGGAGCGGGCACTGCACCGGCCTCGTCGGGCGAAGCTCTCCTGCACGCGACAGACGGACCTCCATCCGTCTGTGAAAGTCCGTGAGCCCATGTTGTCTTAAAGTGAAATAATGAGTCGATCACAATCGTGCAGCTGGTTGTAATCGGAGGTACATTTGGTTGTAGTCGGAGGTGGGGTTGGTTGTAGTCGGATATGCAGTTGGTTGTATTCGGAGGTGCAGTTTGTTATGGTCGGCCTGTGGCTACCTCCCTGAATTACTGGTAGCGTATGTTGGTGTTTCTGTGTACGGTGCCTTGACGGCTCTGGTTGCGTCTAGGATGAAACCCCCCAAAAAAAAATTGCGAAAGACGCGGAATGTGTGTTTGTATCTTTATCTGCCCGTGTGAATGGGATCACCGCCCAACATCCGTTTCACCCTGTATCGAAGCACCCGGAAAGCCTAAAGTTCTACTACTTTTCACACAATAATTGTGTGAATTGCCATGGACTTAACGATGGCGCGAAACATCTGCCAGTGAAGAGTGCTGGAGCCTGGCAATGATCACTGCGACCATCTCCCCGCGTCGCGCAACTGTGACTTGAACCCTGCCCGTCTGTGACGACGCCCCTGCGTTTCTGTGGCAGCAGACGAGCTGGTGGCCACTAACAAGGAGTGTCAGCAGACGGTGGCCGACATGCAGGCCCGGTGCGCCGCCATCGAGACCCAGCTGGGCGCGCTCGACGCCAAGCGTGAGCTGCTCGAGACCCAGCTAGCCGCGACGGTGGGTCAGACGGCGGCGCCGCCCGCGCCTGCGGGGCTGTCGGGGTGTATGCCCCCGGCAGGTGACGGCCGGCGGATGCTGTGCGTGTCACGCCGTCAGAGCGTGCATGAGTACCCTGAAGAGTGGCGCCTCGCCGCCATGCTGCTCTTCTCTAGATCCGTGATGTACGGTGTAGCGTTGGCTGGCAGTATGCCGCGCCTGCTGACATGTGGGTCGTCGTTGTCCCCCTACCCTGGTGGGGCAGGTGGATGTGCGCGCCGGACGATGAGGGGGGGGGGGGGACGAGGGCGTTTAGCCGATGCGCCGACTGCTGCCGCGCCCGATCACCAGCGGGCGCCCCTCCCCCCCCCCTCCCTCTCCCTCGGCTGCCGGCGGTGTTCCCGTCGCGGCCCGCTGACAGCCCGCCCCGGCCGCCAGGAGCGCGAGAACGAGGGCGGCCTGCGGCAAGCAGCTGGCCGCCCGCCAGTCGGTGCTGGACGGCTTCGACCAGCTCATGGACGCCGAGCTCACGCGCAGCGTCTGCCCCGAGCTCTTCTTCAACGTGAGTCAGCTGCCGTGACGGCCGCACCGCCACGGCCAACCCCGGCATCGGCCCGCTGTCTGTTCGAAACCACAATATTTCTATGATTTCCACGACGCGTGAAATGCAGGGTCTTGGGCGTCCCTGGTGTCGCAGTCTTACGTCGATTATAGACCTGCATCAAGGAAAGGGCGGTAGACCACAGGTGGGCCCCAGCCGTTCGATCAACTATATAGGGGTGTCTGCGTCGGGACGCCAGCGCTCAACGCTCGCCGCCGCCGCCGTCTCCGGCAGGCGCTCACGCTGACCTGTCACGCACACGTTTTGCGCGTCGTGTATCAACGAGTGGACCAAGCATCGCCCCAGCTGCCCCTATCTGCCCGCGAGCCAGTGGCACCACGTACGCGCAGTCTCGTGCTGGACAACTTCATCGACGGCATGGTGGCGCGCCTGGGCGGTCAGGGCGGCCGAGCACCGCGCCACCGTGCGCCACGAGCGCGAGGCGAGCGGTGAGCGCGCCGCGCCCACTCGGGCGTCGTGGGGAACGTGTTCAGTGGTCGGGGGTCGCGTCGGATCGGGTCGGGGGTAATGACTTCATTGGTCGCCGTTCACTTAACCGCATAGGCGTTTGTAGTCGTCGCACATTGGCAAGTTAATGACTGGATGCGGTTGGTGCTTGGGTTGTAGCTGTGTGTGAAGTGTTTGGGGTGGTTGTGTAGGTGGGTGCAGCCGTGTTTTCGTGCTAGTAGATGTGCGTTTTGTGCGGTGGCTTACCTCGTCTATCCTAGTGGTCGTCGGCAGAAGTGACTCGGTGATTTTGACGTGATCGTGCCTGTAACAGCGGCGGCGGCGGCACGGCCGGCGCCAGCAGCGCGCGGAGGTCACGCCGCCAGACGTCGCC
>NW_023596921.1:9809941-9849011 GCF_011947565.3 Pollicipes pollicipes | reverse complement strand
CGTATCTACAGAAGCGCGACGTTAAGGAGAAAAAAAGCACGAACGTTAAGGTCCTCTCTGCGCGACATATCTCGAGCCGTACAGATGTTCATTTGTTCAGGCATGGCAACAGCCTATCAAAACGATTCTCCCATCACAAGCGATTTCTGCGCGCACGGTTACGATCAGGGACGTCATGAACCTGCCCCAGCTCATTGACGAGCCACGCCATCGCTGATCGCAAGGGCTCCTTGCAACCACCTTCTGAGCATCGCGCGTGGCTTTGAGTCAATGTGTGCCCTTTCTTAGCACACATCACATAGCACATAGCCAGACTGATGGCCGCGCAGTTCGCAGTTAGATGGCTGCGGAGCTTCCGCGCGTGCTGCACACGACGAATCGAACACCCCGCGCGGAAGCTGGACACCCGGGACTGGAATCACGGCACGTAAATGCGTGAGCACCCGGGACCGCTCCGTGTGTCGTGTCTGTGTGTGTCTGTGTCTGTGTCTGTGTGTGTGTGTGTGTGTGTGTGTGGTGTGTGGTGTGTGTGTGTGTGGGTGTGTGTGTGTGTGTATGTGTGTGTGTGTGTGTCCCCGCTGTGTCGCTAATTGATGTGTTAGTGTATCGCCGCGGGCCCCCGCGAGGCCGGCCTGGCCTCTGACCTGGGCCGAGAAGAACGACGGGGAGGGGAGGGAGGGCGCCGGGCGTCCCTCGGAAGTGTGCGGTCTGTCGGCCAGCTGGGGGCGCTAATGACCCCAGCGGGAGGCGGCGGAACGCATCGGGCAATCAGCTGTGATGGCGGCCCAGCTGCCGCCGCCGGGCCGCGACCCTGAGGCCTGCTCTTCAGACTAATCAGAGCTGCGGCGCGACACGCACTCTCAACAGTTCACCACAAAGAGTGCATAACGCGGAAAGACTTTGGCATCTTCGCTGGATGCTGCGTCAGAAAATAGGGGGTCAATGACAAAATACGTGTATCAACAGGCGACGGAAATACGCACTGGCACGGGGCTATGACCCAAGGCGCATCCAGTTCAGCTGACCTGCTTTTTCCACTTCATGCGTCTGTTCTGGTACCAGGTCTTGACTTGCATCTGCGTGAGCCCCAGTGACCTGGCCAGCTCTATCCGGTCTGTGGTGCTCAGGTACTTCTGCGCGCTGAATCTACGCTCTAGGCCCACCAGCTGCGCTTCTGAAACAGGTCGCGTAGCAAATGTGTCAGCATTAACCGGCTATAAATATATAAAATGAAAAAAAAACACAAGGCTTCTGGTTTTACCTTGTGCATTTCTGCCGAAAATAAACGACCTCCAATACACAAGTAGCTCTACTGGTTAAATGACGTATCAATCACCGATTCTCCCTTAACAGCGCATACTGCGGAAAGGCCATTCTAGCTTCACTGGATTCTGAGCGTCTGATATATATATATATATATATATATATATATATACGAGAACACCCGACATTTCAAGGCCGTATCCAGGTCACGCTCCCTGACCAAGGGCCCCAACACCACTGCCACTGCCGCTGGTCAATGAGCGAGAGCTAAGCACCGCCTTGCAACGTTGGGTATTCCATTGATACATACCGATGACTGCTTGAAACCATCGCTTAACTAGAGCCTCCTGGAATATTAAATGTTGGCTAATTTCAACATGGGAACTATTCAGTCATTTTACATTACTAACGTCTTAAAAACATTTTCAGCCGTCGCAAGGACACAGTTCTGCGACATCAGCAGCCTTCTGGTTGATGGAAAGTCCAGGTTGGAATTGTGTTTGTCGACAAACTTGGCTGACAGAAGCGGTTGGGTGGGTTGGAGGCCTGCGACGAGCCTTGTTTCAGTTCATGAGTAGCGCACACACCTTTGTAGGGAGGCGGCTACTAAGAGATGTCGGGAACTGCGACATTAACTGCCCTAGTCCTTTGATACTCGGTAAAATAAATAAATCCCCACTGAGCATTCCATCCGATACACATCGGGTGCGCATATATGCTTACCAAGTGCACAAGGCAGACTCCGATCCGTATCTCTAGCCGCCAGCACGGCCCGTTCAACTACTCAGAAGAGACGCAGTATCTACGAACACTTTGTCACTTGAGCCTGTGGATCAGACGCGTTGATCCTCTCACCTGTGACCACGGGCCCCCGCTTACCTCTCACCTGTAATCATGGCGTGACTGCCTCTCCACTGTAACCACGGGCCTGATCTCTCACCTGTGACAATGGTGTGACGCCTCTCCCGGTAACAACGGCCTGTCGCTGATCTCCCTCACCTGTGACCACGGCGCGACCCTCTCACCTGTGACCACGGCCTGATCTCTCGCCTGTGACCAACGGCGTGACCGTCTCACCTGTGACCACGGCCGTGACCTCTCACCTGTGACCACAGCGTGACCTCCTCACCTGTGACCACGGCGTGACCTCTCACCTGTGACCACGGCGTTCGTGACCTCTCACCTGTGATCACGGCGTGACCCCTCTCACTGTGACCACAGCGTGACCTCTCACCCTGTAACCACGGCCGTGACCCTCTCACCTGTGATCACCACGTGGACCTCTCACCTGTAATCATGGCGTGACCTCTCACCTGTGACTACACCATGACCTCACCTGTGATCACCACGTGACCTCTCACCTGTGGCCTCGACGTGACCTCTCACTGTGACTACACCATGACCTCACCTGTGACCACCACGTGACCTCTCACCTATGGCCTCGACGTGACTCTCACCTGTGACTACACCATGACCTCACCTGTGACCACCACGTGACCTCTCACCTATGGCCTCGACGTGACCTCTCACCTGTGACTACACCATGACCTCACCTGTGATCACCACGTGACCTCTCACCTGTGGCCTCGACGTGATCTCTCACCTGTGAAGACAGTGCGACTGCGTCGGCACCGGCGGCCAGCGCACAGGTCGGCGTGCTCGTCCTGTCTCGTGCGCAGGTACACAGGTACCGGTACCCCCGACGCGGCCCGGGTCAGGCTGCGGTACGGCTAGCGCCAGCGGGCTGCAGCCCACCTGTTGGACAGGACGATGCTCGGGAGGCTGGTGATGCACCCTTGAGCCCAAGCTCTTAACCATGTAGCATTCTACAAATTGTGGCACAATGCATTATCAAATGGCCCGTGCCAGACTACACAAATGCTCTACAATGAATGCACGAAAGTAGTTTTTGCCATGCGTAGCATACTAAAGTTCGTCTGTGATACCTAAAGCATACACATCGTCCACCCTCCTAACCATGTGAATCGCTCTTTTCCGTGTTCTCTCAACATCTCGTCATTCACCTTGAGGATTAACACCAGGATGAACACCGCAAGCAATGTACCACCTTTAACACCATTACCCATCGCATAATCCTGGAATGGTTCATTTAGGCTTACAAGACACCAAACCGGAGACACAATATAATGAATGATCAAAATAGCCGACCAACTTCACTTCGGAAACATTTTTGTTCCGTCATCTCGTACCAATTCGGCAATTGCAGAAAGCGCAGATTGATCCCAATGACAGTTTTAGCCCGACAGGATCAAATCATTAAGTACCGAGACCCGAACTGGCCAATACCTACACGACGACGAAACAAAAACGCAGCCCCAAAAAGCACTTACGGCTATTTTAATCGCCCCGACGACAAACCATGGGTTTAGATCCATCTTATCCTTTCTGTGTGCGTTTGAGGCTTGATACAAACTTAGGTCCCTGTTATCCCATCTTATCCTTTCATCGATCTTACGATGAAAAGGGATACCATGAGAACCAAATATCAAGTACAAAAACCTCTTTGAAGTGAAAACTATGCTGTTTTACTTCAAGTGGGACGGCGACCTTTATAAGCGATTCAGGGAGGGTGGGTATCTCCACCTCACCCTCTCATTTTTCCTAAATGGTGTGTGCACACTCAACTAAACAAGAATAAAATAAGACATCAAATGACCCCAAGAAACACAACGCCCAGACCCCTTTTTCAGCATCTTGCAAACCAAGGACAGACAATTCCTTAGAAGCGTTGGCAAGGAGTAACCCTTCCATTGTGCTGGACTTCAATTCTACATATTGCCAGGTATCTGTGAACCCTCAGGACCCGGAAAGAGCAGCTATTGCAACTCCATTTGGTGCATACTGTCCTTGTCGTATGCCCCTGGGCCTGTCTGCCTCACCGGCCACGTCCGCGCAATTGCTCGATATTGTGCTGACTGATTTATCGCCCCATATACCTCGGAGCTATTTCGATGACGTCATCTCGCATGGACGCACTTTCGATGAGCTTTTGGCCAGCCTAGAGACGGCGTTGGGTCGACTGAATGATGCAGGGCTGGCATTAAATTTGAGCGAATGTGCGAGGTTTCGGCCCAGTGTGACATTCCTGGGTCATGTAGCATCTGAGGATGGCAGCCGGGTTGACCCAGCGAGAGTCGAAAAGGTACGACAGGGTCCGGTATGAAAAACCGCTCAGCAGCCAGCAAGTCTCCTCGGTGCGGCAACACTTTTCACACATTATGCTGATGGCTTCAGTACTCTAGCTGCACTACTATTCCGTTTGACAAACAAAGACGTACGGTTCACCTGAAGCTCTGAGGCACAGATTGCTTTCGGCATGCTAAAAGACGCGTTGGTGCGCCGCTCCAATTCGTTTTGAAGCACTTATCAAGTCACGAAGCGTTAGCTGCTTGGCGTGACGGTTGTTCGCTCGACATTCTTACGTTTTCTCGACGGGAAAACACGTGACGGTGTTTCGCTCGACATTCTTACGTTTTCTCGACGGGAAAACACGTGACGGTGTTCGCTCGACATTCTTACGTTTTCTCGACGGGAAAACCGTGACGGTGTTCGCTCGACATTCTTACGTTTTCTCGACGGGAAAACACGTGACGGTGTTCGCTCGACATTCTTACGCTTTCCCGGCGGGAAAACACGTGACGGTGTTCGCTCGACATTCTTACATTTTCTCGACGGGAAAACACGTGACGGTGTTCGCTCGACATTCTTACGTTTTCTCGACGGGAAAACACGTGACGGTGTTCGCTCGACATTCTTACGTTTTCTCGACGGGAAAACACGTGACGGTGTTCGCTCGACATTCTTACGTTTTCTCGACGGGAAAGCACGCGACGGTGTTCGCTCGACATTCTTACGTTTTCTCGACGGGAAAACACGTGACGGTGTTCGCTCGACATTTTTACGTTTTCTCGGCGGGAAAACACTTTGCTGCGCAGCGACCATGCTTCCTCACAGCGCCTGAAGCAGTTAAAAAATTTGACGGGTATGTTAGCTTGCTGGTTACAGAAACGGGAACACTACTCATTTGACGTAGCATAGAAGCCTGGAAGAGAGGTTCCTGCTGCGGGTGGGTTAAGCCGACGGCCCTAGTTTACTGCTGATGCGACAACGCAGACGGATGCGGAGAGGTGTTTTCAGCTACTTCACTGCCTTCATTGGTCCTTGCGTTTTACTCGAGCAGAGCAACAGGCTGGCGCTGCCATATCACGGATAGCGCAACATATATTCCAATGGAGCAAGCCACACGAAAATCTGCTGAAGCATGGCGCATCATATTTGTCTCTGGTGAAAATTGCGAATGCCGTGTGGGTGCTGTACCGTGATTGCCGCCGACGGCCATTTGATGATGGTCAGCTACAGGTCGTGGTGCCAGAGCCGCTGATACCTGGAGTGACATCGTCAATGCACAGTGGACTAACGGGAAGCCATTTTGCCCATGATAAGCTGGTTGCACAAATCAAAGTCGGAATGTGACGGTAAAATGTTCGTGTGGGTAAGCTGCTGTGACGGATGCGAGTGCCGTGAAGCTAGGAACCCTGCCATCCCGGCACGGAGGACGTCCCTGGGACAGCTGTCTGTATTTACACCTCAGGTGGTGATGGGCATGGATATTTCGTCAGAGTTACCACGTACAGTTAGTGGCAACAAACACTTGCTAATTCTCGCCGATCATTTTCCGCGCTGCTGTGAGTTTTACCTTTTGTGTGCTTTCACCGCGGTGAGGGTAGTTCCAGTTTTGTTCACGAATTCATCAGCAGGCACGGAGTTCGCTCTAGAATTCACTTGAATCAGAAAGTATGTTTACCGGGGATGTCTTGACAAAAAATGTGAGTTTTGGGCGTTGAAAATTCAAAGCAATAGTTGTCGTCCACAATGAAATGGCATCGTTGACTGACTAGATCGCACCACTGTAGCGATACTATCAAAACATCTGGAGTCGGGGCGGCACGAACAGTGGGGCGAACACAGCTGATACTGATGTATAAGTAGTGTTTGGATATAGATCACAAATTCAGCGCTCTCTAGAGTTTTCCCCGCACGAACTGATGTTTGGGCGGTGTGCAAAGCTTCCCGCCGAAATGCATCTAGGCACCTTTAGTAAATTGGTGGAAAGCTATCGCACAATGTTTTGACAATCTACTAGCAGACTCGCAGAAAATGTATGGTTTTGCTCTGAATGCAGCTAACGCATGTCATGACAAGAACAAACCTATGCATGAAAGGAAAGAAAATTAAGTTATCTATGCCCCAGGGGACAGGGTTTTGTTGCACAGAGCCGTCATGCCACCCGGACAATATAACAGATTGGTCCCACTGCACAAACCCGCGGCTGCTAAGCCGAGGATGGGCGGTAGGAATGATCGGGTGCAATTAAAGGGTTTCTCCTGAAATGTGTGGTTATTTATATGAGCCCTTCGGCTGCAAGAAGACTGATAGCCAGATGTTAAGCGTTGTTTCTTCTGAGGTTGCCAACGTAGGATTAAGTACTGCAAGACGTGGTTCTCACCCCAGTTCGATAGCGGTGAATGCCGAGTGTTTGGTTGGGAGCAGAATTGCCCGTCCGTGGACCAGACGGCGGGCAGGGATTTCGTTTACTTATCTCGGAGTGACGGTGTCCCCAGCGTGCCGTTGGGAACTCCGGTGCGTTCCTCTTGTGTTCCAAGGGTGCCAGTGCCTACACCCGGAGATCACGCCGCCGCTGTCGCCCTCTGGATCAGCACGCTCCGTTGTATGTCGCATTACAGTAATTCTCCTATTGCAGATATATTATTTGAATGCCAGGAATACCATGACCGTATGAACTAATATGCCATGTGCGAACGTCGCCCTGAGCCCTGTGTTAAGATGCTGCAATACTCTAACCTTACAGTACCCTCGCTGTTGGTTGCGTCAAGTTATAGTTAAACACAGGCGCTAGCAAACCCGGTGCCAGACGGACAGGCAAATGCATTCGATGAGGACTGCGACCAGAAAAGTGCGTTTAGCATCAGCGGCTGGGCATATGTGCGTAAATGCGGTTTGCGACTGCGACGTTGGCTGTTATTTGGGGTTTCACATATCTGGAGTAGATGGTGGGAATTAAGAATCACGGTACTTGATATGATAAGGGAGAAGTAATGATTGAGTGGTTGGTGAATCCCTCACAAATTGTGCGCCCGGCATGGCGGGAAATATCCACCAATCACCTTGCCGAGTTTGTCATGTTGCCATGAAATATGTTTGGATTGTGTAAAAGGGAGATTTCGTGACTTAAATTCGAGTGTCGGGAGTACAGGTAACGACTAATGACTTGACGCATTTTGGACTGAGGCCTATTTGTTCAGCGGCTCTAAGTCTGGGCATGAATTCGTAATGTGCGCGTTAACCCGAAACAGCGCGCACCTGCATATACGCACCCACCGTACAGCTGGTTTTACGCCATTTTTTAAGATTTGATCCGAATCATTCGTATGGATGGATCTCTGGAATCAGAGCTCATACTAAGCAGTGCTTGCGTGAGCCCTGACCCCTACCATCCGATCGCACAATTCCAGGCAGCGGCAGAAATTAGTGTGCGAAAGTTTACGTGCCACAATGCTCGGCACGGTCAGTCCTGCCCTCTGACGTGAACTGATCTTAAGCGCGGCCGCTGCCAGCGGTCGCAAGCCATACCCGTCAAGGGCACATAGCGAGCGCTTAAAGCGACTCAGGCCCACCCCGCCACGGGTTGGTGAATCGGAAGGCAGGCGCTCTAACCAACTGAGCCACCTGGACGGGAATTTGCTCTGTTTGCTGCGAGCTGACATGAACCCTAGAAAAACTCTCCCAAACGTATGTGTCCGTTCGCATATATCGATGCCCATGTATTCACAGATACGTCGCGTTCTCCCTTGTCAGCAGTTGTTAGCTTTGTGTCAGTGCGAAGACGGGAGTCAAAATTTAGACCCGGGAATGGCCTGACTTTGATCTACCATAGGTAAGTGACCTTACAAGGTATGTCCAATTTGCTTACGCCAAAGGATTGTCATTTCATTGGGGCTTTACGACGCACTCAGCTGCTGAGGCCATATGGTGTCGCCTGCCTCTCACCCTGGCAGGAAGGGCGGGCACCACGGGGAATTGAACCCCGTACCTCTGGTTTCCCAGACGTGCAGTGCTTAACGCAGACGCGTTACGCGCGTAACGCAGACGCGTTAACCACTACACAACCCAAAAGGATTGTCTATTAAGTTGCCTACAGCGATACAAAATCTGTCGCGTCTACGCTGCGTCATTCGGAAGTTATTTTAAAAAAAACTTCGGGGGGGAGAAATTAACCCCCACCCGAGCGCTTATTATCCAAATGGGAAAAATGAATTCGTGACGATATTGCAATGCAGAAAAAAAGGCCGTCTGGTCAATCGGCTTGAAAACACATGCTTGACAATGTATAAACACATGTGCGTGCATAATTGCGTTTTCTGGTGTAAAAGGCATGCTTCTTACTGAAATCTGCCTGAGCCTGCAACTGGAGGTTGCAAAAACATTATATTAAAAAAAAAACATGACGGCCTAGCGATCTCATGTGAAAACTTCATCATAAATCAAGTAAGACTTTCCCACATTGTGCCTTTGCTCCTAATGAAATATGTTTCTCTGTCTACAATCACAATTTACGGCCTGTGGTTGACGTTTTATTTAGGGGCTGAATCAAGACGGTAGTTTCCGGTTTTAAACGTTCCTGGCAAAAATTGGAGCTTGATGAAATCTGTCATCTAGTATTGACAGGAAATCGGAAGACACTTAGCTTTGTTCCGGGTATTTTAGTTACTTGTTCGTATCAGGAACAAACCTATGTGCCCGATCATGTGTAAGGAAAAACTTGGATGCTATCTTTTGGTATGTGATCTCTTCATTTCTTGACGAAATTCGCACTAAGATGCAGTTAGATATTAGACTACACCATTCTCTCTCACAAAATGCCCTTTTTGTGTATAGGTAAACAGGAATAACTCCAAAAATTATTTCGCTTGGGATTGCGCCAATCAACATGTGTATTGCAAGAACGCATCGCGTGGCAACCATGTTCTGTCCATGCAAAATTCCAGCGAATCAATATCTGAATATTGTAATGCTATACAGATGTACATGGGTAGCGATGTTATTGTATGCGTGGCTGCAAAGGTGTCAGGACCTTAGTGTTTGCCGCAGACCCATGTCGTGTCTTAGGTCATTGTTCTTACCACACAGTTCATTCGCTTCGGTGGCCCAGCAGTTTTATTGACGGCTTAGCGGCCTGCCGTTCGTAACAAGGGACATTAGTAGCGAGTTTTCCATAGGCACAACAGATCGAGCGTCGCATGGATCGCTCTACAGAGACTTGAATATTTCCTTTAGCCTTTACTTTAGGATAAGGTGCTTTGTTCGTCGTGAGCCGTACTCAATATCTTGTCTACATAAACAGCTAGGGTGTTCACTGTTAACTCACTTGTTATCTCGTGATGGGGTTGGATAGATTCGAGAGGCAATGGACAGCGCGAGTTATTTCCTCTCTGCAGTGTCGTGGGAACTTCTGTAACGTGACTGATGACGTCACAGACAGACCTTTCGCTTGGTTTCAGCTCATGCCAGTCTTATTCAATGACGACCTTCATTATGGCACACAAAGATTGTGTGTCTCAGTGCGATCAAAATCAAGCTCCCCTTCCTCAGGGCGGTTCACATCAATCGTGAATTCAATTTGCTTTCTCAGATTCTGATGAAAATTGAACCGGTTCAGGCTGAACAAACCCTCATGTGAGTGAGCAGAAGATGAATGTAAATATATTTTTATCGGAGGCGTGCAAATCAAACAATTTTCAGCCCATTGGAATGCACCTTTTTAGCTTGCAAACTACCTTTATCAATGGCAGACCACCATCTTCATGATGCATTTCGTTGGATTGGGAGGTACTGCGTCTATTTCGACATCACAGATGACAAAACTGCGAAGCTTTATATGGGTGGCGTATGCAGTGTGCACCAGTGCTTTCCAGCAACACACGGCTCGAATAGCACAATAATGCTGCCGCTGGATGAGGTCGTCACCACTGAATGACTATGGCACCGACACCGGTCCGGCACTCGAAGGCGACAGAGTCAGAACTCAGATTCGTGACGCAAGGTCAGAGGCGGCGCAGGCGGCAGACGGGCGTCTAACGAGGAAGCTAAAGTGGGTGTGCCCCACAGTCAGTGAAATCCAGGCGACTAACACCACATGCATGCTTAAAGATCGCAGCAGCTGAGCAATGGCTAACGCACGCTGTTTAACATTCTTAGAAACGTTGCTACTTTCACAAGAGGATGTATGGATATATGTAATCTGTGCGCATTTGTTGCCTCAAGCGGCATTGGGCGTGTCATTAATTTCTGGCAGCCTTATCACATGTTTTGAAAAATAGCTTCGTTCGTTTTATGCTAGACGCTAAGATTTCATCAGCTGCATCCTGTACTCCGGAACATTTCAAAGCTCTGCCATCGGGAAGACACTTAGTTGAGACGCCATTTGATACGACGCATGGCCTGCAGCTTTGCAGAGCCTTAACCCAAAAAAAAACCCATTCATGATGTTGCCGTCCGAACTCTCTGGAGTTAAATGTTCCGTTCTGCGTGAATGTGTCCGAATAGTCTCGTAATCAAACCAGATCGTCCACTTTGCACCCTGTTTTGATGACTCGTGACATGTAATTTGTAATGAGGCGCGGAAATTGCAAATACGGACGCAGGCAGCAGTTTATAGCTCTAACTGCTTTCACTTATGCCTTTGGGGAATTTAGCCACGAGGGCCCTACTTAAGCACTATAGGGTTTCCTTCTCCGTCAATGGGGAGCCTTTTCAAGCCAAGAATCCCGTCCTGATGCCTCAAGTGTCCGTCTGTGATGCTCAAGAGGCCCTACGGGCGTCTTAAACAGCCAAAAAGCACTAGGGCTTTCGGTCTCAGGGGGCTTCGCCACCTCGAGAGTTCAGCTGGGGTGGGGTGGGGGATGACCCCCAAAAGTCCCTTCGCCTTGACTACGTAAATATGTTCAACGCGGACATCGTCGCCCCGGCTCGCAGCCCGGCCAGCTGCTGCCTGCTGCACCCTCCCGAACGATTCGTTGGAGGTGTTTCAAATATGCAACAAACATGGCATGTTGCCGCATCGTCCCAAAACTGAGCTCTCAGAGTTTCTACCCGTGCGTCGCAATTTACAATCCATGGTTTTTCCAACGGTGTGTTTGTGTCCCTTTTCAGTGTGTTCCTCGGTCTTGCTGTACGGGGTTGTTCATTTAAATCACGTTACACATCGGTCAATAGCTGAGATCCGACTTCAAATTATCTGCTATAAAAGCGTGAACTTTTTACACAGATAGCAATTGCATTTTAATCACTTTATCGTTTATCTCCTTCCGTCAGGCTTAAGTTGAATTCCTACCACCATTGCCTCTGCTCTGACCACCGGTCATCGTGAAGCATAAACGGGTAGCTTCTGTGACACGATAAACATCGTACCTAGGTAGCTCTTACACACACTCGTCTTGCTACATAGACATTGAAACGGACAATATCATCGCACTGAACGGATAGCTGCTGGTAAAACGCCTTTTGCGGCGTCTTACTATGCGGAGGCCGTTGTTTTAGAACGATTACCACATGAATTCAGCCGTTTGTCGTTCAGATAAACGGCTGAACGGCTACCACATGAATTCAGCCGTTCAGCGCATGGATTCAGCCGTTTGTCTGCATGATTGTAGGTTTTCTCCTCAGTCAACGTTGATTAAGCTGACATCGCTGCAAACTAGTTATGCTGAATGAGAAGGAAAGGGCCAGACCATCGTTGTGACACTTCAGAAGAGACCGCGACCAGCAGACCCCGCTCTTGTTCGGGGCTGCCTGGCACTGAACCTACCTGAGCTGGCAGCTCGCGCCGGCGAGCCGCAGTCCCGGAGCCGAGACTGCAGCACGCTCTGCCACCGCTCCAGGTACAGGTGCGGCGCGCAGAACAGCGGGGGTGGCCAGCCCAGCGCCGGAACGGCCGGCCGAGCGGCCGCCGGCGCCGGCCACACGGCGTCCTCGGCCGGCGGGGATCGCGCCGCTTCCGCTTCCCCCAGCGCTCCCTCCGCAGCGGAGTCGCCGGTCGGACCGACCTCTCCCACCGCCCACTGCGTGGCCCGGGCGTCCGGCGAGCGGGCCAGGCAAGGCGCGGCGGCCCAGTCAGCCGGCTCGGGGCTGGCGCGCTCATCCGCGCTGTCCGGCGTCAGTGCCGCTCCCGGACCCTGCTCGTCGCGGTCGCTCTCGGGGCTTCGACTGCGGCTTGAGCGCACTTCGCGCGGCACCAGCTCCGGTGAGCTCTGCACCCCACTCGCGCCCTCGCCCAGGATGTCGCGGATCAGAAATGATTTGCGCGCGCCGCGGTCGCCTCCCTGGCCGTTCATAGCTCGTGCTCGCGGGGCGCGAAGGCCCAGCGGAGAACGCGGCGCCGCCGGCGATGCGTGGGCATCAGCCATGTTCGCGGCACGTGGGTGGTCTGCCGGCAGCGCCGACCAATCAGCGGATGGCTCGTCAGACGCGCGGACCGCAGCAGCGACGACAGCCAAGATGGCGGCCGGACAGGAACCAACTGTCCGTCAGGGAAATTTGTTTGACTTCCGTGAAACGTCGCTGAAAGCCCAAAATGTGTCTCTAATTAGCTTTTGATGCTGCCAGCGAGGAGATAATTGCTCGATGGGATGTTTACTTAGCGGTAAAAACGTGGTTCGACGATGAAGGGGGCTGTGGCTGCACAGCTGGAGGGACCTCCAGCTTTTACAGAAATTCGACACGCTACCTAAGTTGGGAGTCTGCAGAGACGTGCTTCAGATTCATGTAAAAAAGCAGGCATCGCGGAGAAGTTTTGCTTGCCGTTGACGGTGGGAATATGGAATAGTATTTACCAATAATTTTTAAAGGGGATGTTCCACATTTGAAGATAGTGGAGCAATCATATAGGATTAAATAAGCCCCCTCATAACTAGATGTATACCTTTAAGTGAAAAGACCGCGCTAGACAGAACCAGCCTCTCCAATTAGTAAATATGCTTCTCAGCACGTCATTGCTTGATTGCATCATGTGGCGATTGCGTGCCAACGCTAACTTGCCGTTCTTGAATGTCCTGAGAGACGGCAACACGGACTGAAAATGTTTGCTGCGCTAAATAGTGTCATAGGCTTGAGTTTTGGCCTTTTCTCGTGGTGTTCTTGCATATTTACCCGTTGGTATAAAATGTTTGCTTTTACTAGTACGCTTGGTTATAGTGCCATTCTTAACTTCTTCAACCACAAGTTCAATTTCCACAATAACTAGACAGAATATGCAGCTTCTTGCTTTATGCAGCAAAAAGCGATTGGTTGATCGTCACTTGACAGCCGTTATGGGGGCAGGTCGTGCTCACGAACACCATATATGAACGACTCGACGTTAACATTCTTTCTTAATCTCGAACGCCATATGTTCAGTGGAATGGCCGGACAAAAAAAATTGTGGTGTCATGAATGCCTGAGTATCGTTAAAAATGTCGGCACGAGGAGGCGTGTAGCTCAGTAGCTAGAGGGTTGTGAGGTTTTAAGAAGAGCAGGGCTGCGAACTGCACTGAGTGATCTTCAGAATGCATGGGCAGATCCTGGGTGGAGGGGGGTCACGGGGCCATGGCCCCCCAAAAAACTCTGAGAGCGTGTTTTGGCCCCCGCCCCCCGAAACATTCCCAGAACTTCATAACAGTTTCGTCTACTTACTGTCGGTTTTAACTTTGATGGTGTGGTATCAAACATTTCTTTCCGTTTCAGAAAAAACTTCATGAAGAAAAGTTGGCAGTGATTTGAATATCAAAACAAAACGCGTGCTGACCCGGCTTAGTCATGCTCGGCTTTTGTTACGAGGTTTGTAAACATGCATAATGTATATAGAAGATTCAAAAGCATTTCGGTGCTTGAATGGTGTCCCTACTAGGTACTCGCGAGAGGCACCATGCACCGGACCTCGGATCCCACACCAACCAGCTGGCCACGAACAGCTGGTCCCCCTCCCCCCAAAAAAACTCCAGGCTAGATCCGCCCCTGTCAGAATGACTATTTTAATTCAAAACCAAATGCACATATGGAACACTCCCTTTTATCCCGATAACCATGTTTGCTACTATATGGCGTGTTTCGTCTAAATGTTTTCAAGAAGCGTTACAACAATAGATCAGATTCGAATGTCATCTGGCACTTCCTCACTTGGAATGGGTTCAGGCAACATGCAAAGATGATACGAAACACGCACGGAAAATATGGTGGTGGTACGTGGGGGCGCAGAAAAGATGTTCGAGTTGGGAGACGAGCTCCAAAATTCCAAGACCGGCCAAAAGATCTGGTAGTGGGCGCCCTACAAGCCATAATGGGCCCTATACGGGTCAGAATAGGTTCTGCAATTAAGTAATAAACCCTTTATAAGTCGAAATGTGACCTCTACATGTCTTGGCCCTTGGCCCCATGACTTGGCCCTCTGCGAGTGAACCCTCTACGGGCCAAAATGGGCCCTCTACAAGCCGGAATGGGCTCTCCATAGTCAAGTAATGGCTCCTCTACAGGCCAGAATAGTCACTATACAAGCCTGAATGGGCCCCTGTACTCGCCAAAATGGACCTTTCACAGTCGATGATGGACCTTTCACAGGTCAGAATGGGCCATCTGCAGGCCAGAACGGGAATTCTGCAGGAAAAAATTAGCCTTCCACAGTTAATGCTGGATCCTTTACAGGATAGAATGAACCATCTACAGGTCACAACGGGGCCTCTACAGACCATAATGAATCCCAAGGCCAGAATTTGCCCTCTGCAAGTCAGAATCATCCGTCCACGTCCCTAGATCGGCCGTCTGTACATCACAATGACCTTCTCAGGCCGGACCAGGCCCTCAGAAGTCAAAAGTGGGCCTTCTTTAGCCTAGAATGAGCCTTTCCCAGACTCAGCGCCAGCAGCAGCGCCAGTGGGCCTTCTTCAGCCTAGAATGAGCCTTTTCCAGACTCAGAATTGCTCTCTTCTAGTCAGAGTGGAACCTGGATGGGTCGGAATAAGCCCTTATTGGGTCAGAATACACTATTGTGGGCTTATAAAATTTATTTACGGTTCAGAGTGGGCCCTAAACACACCAGGATGGCCCTTTACAGATCCAAGTTGGGGTTGCAGGTGGGGGGAGGGGGGACATCGCCCCACAACTTTCAGGTTGAGGGTGAGCTGCTCCCACTGCTCCCCCCCCCCCTGGTCTTGCGTCTTTGGTGGTGCGTTTATTACATGCCACCTAAGTAGGTGTTCGTAGATGTTTGTTGACCTTATCAATTCCCAGTATGATTGACTTGTTAGTCATTTGCACGCTATATAAGCGTTTTAACGAGCTGTTCCAAAGCCGCTTATAGTGAGCAGCGAGCACAGTCCACGCTAGGTGGTGTGCCTGTTATACCTTGTCCTGTGGCGGCGTGGTGATCATGTGGATTTTCAAGAGATCTGTCTGCATTCTGCAAACTGCGCACAGTTAACAGTGCAGTTATAGTGAGCACTATGACAGACAGGTGCTTTCTTTAATATACATACAGGGGCTTATCTTTTGATCAGAGATTCGTACTATCACTATTGGGGAAACAAATCGCTAGGAAGGCTCCGAGTGTTTCCCACTGTAACGACAGGACGATTCAGCTGCTTATGAAGCTTTCGAGAGTTGACACTACAGTGCAATTCAAAGGCTAGTAAAGATTTAATGGCGATTTCTGTTTTTTCGAACCTTTTAGAAAATGTAACGGAGTGAAAGATTGAGTTAACTTTGACGTTCCGTTATATCTCTTTTTAAATAACGGAGTCGTGAGTAACGCAATGGAAAAAAACGACCGATTGTTTTTACCTTCACTGGCAGATTTTAGGACGTGTCTCACAAATTTGTCATTGGGGACTGTGTTTGACACCTGTGTTGGGAGATATTTGCTATAATAGGCATGATGGCACAGAAACGGTCCAGAGGCGGGGAACGTCATGAAGCCCCCAACAGCCGGCTGTTTCTCACTAATGAAAACCTGGCCTTTTCGGCTCATCTTTGCCCTTCGACAAATAAGGCTATCCAGCTTCCCAATATTATATGTCCATTTCAACATTGTTTTCCCTGGAGAGGGGTAAGTCCGCGAGCGGGTGGGCATTTTGGGTCATTGAAGAGGCATGTGCCTCCACAGGCTAGATGCCAAAATACGACCTGGACAGGGGCCGATCAGAATTTCGAGGAGAATCAATGGCCTACAGTGCGCCAGAGTTTCCATGCGCCTAGATTTCATTGGCTGCTTTTCAAAAGATAAGATTTCTTGCATAATTTTAAACGGAAACAAATCTGACATCTTTAGCTGTTAGCTGCCCAAAAACAATGTGACAAAAATCATAGAAGTGAAGACCCTCCTGTAAAAGACCAAGTCACAGAAGGAAGAACCTTCTGTCATATATTCCCCACCTGAGCCCTGCTCCCGTCCACCGTCGGCGGCCACTGTCCTGGCCCGGCTGTCCTCCGCATGACTCACTGTGAACTAATCGTATGGCTGCTTTGCTGCATATTTATGGGTCAGCGTTGCTACTTATTGGTGTGTAAAACATGTCTTATCTTTCCTTACACCGCAACACCGCAGAAAAAAGCTTTCGGGAGGCTGCCTGCCTTAAGCATGAATTGGTCCAATGGACACTCAGTTGCCCCTCATTCAACAAACCCGGCTTGATCTGCTTTTGTATATAGGCAGGGGCATAGCTAGAGCCTTGCCAATGGAGACGCAGGTTGGCAAAATTTAAAAACTTTGTCAAATTTTTTTTCTGGGTTCTACAGCCATATTAAGGAACTCGTGAAGGTAGAATGCAGAAGGTCTTGAGCATGCGCGCTAACAAATCTTAGCAACGAAAGCATCGACGCCAGACGTTGCAGTCTCCGTAGGCCGGGCAGCGTCTGTCCAACGGCTGATGCTGAGCCGCGGCCAACGGATGGGTGAAAATAGCGATGGTTCTGAAAGAAGTACCTTTGAACACTACGATCGACCAGTGATACGAATCATGCGGCGTAGTTTTGAGCATGCACGCTCGCAAATCTTACCAACAAAAATGTCGACGCCAAGCGTTGCAATCTCCGTAGCCCCCGCAGCGTCGGCCTAGTGGCTAACATTGAGCCGTGGTCTACGGGTGGGCAAAAGTGATGACGCTTCTGAGAGAAGTACCTTTAAACTTTCAGAGCATCAAGTCTTACATTTAGAAGATGGTCTCGGCGTATGCTTCACTTGTGTGATTTTTAGACTGATGATAAGACCGGATTGGCCCTTACAGTACCGCGAAGTGAGGCTGGAATCTGATGGCGGAACTGGAAAAGTCAAGGCAAAATATTTACTTGTTACTGTAACTGCTAATCGGACAGATTGACCACGGCGCTCGCCTCCCGATGCTTCCTGCACTGGCCAATGCCGTTCGGTGTTACGGAAACCGCAACCCAGGCCATCGCAGTCATAGCTCCCGAGGTTGCGTGCGCGCAGGTTCAAATCTGTCATGTACTTTTTTTACTAATCGGTTCTGCAAAAGAATTGAAGGTTTTCGGGAAATTATGGGTTGGCCTTGTTCGTTTTCGAACTCACTTCGACCCGCTCTTTCAACAATAAGGGGGCTCCTTATTATTTGTAACAATTAAGGGACTCTTTCCGGGCAAGGGGACGCTTGAGGAAAACACTGGGGACACGTTACTGCTCTCGGTCTAGGACTGAACGGTCATGCCATCGGCATCGCGGGCTGCGTTCCGGCTGCCACTCTGGTGACAAGGGGCAACTGAGATGAGATAGTATGAGATGAGATGAGAAAAATGATAACTGCCCTATTACGAAATGCTTAGATTTGGATGTAATTCACATGAAGCATCTTACTTAACCTCATTAACTAAGAGATCACTGATGATCTGATGGATGCATCCCAATTCAAGCGGCATCGTTTCAAAAACTTGTCAAACATCTGCCGACTGGCTTAACACGTGAGGGAGCTAGGAGCATGACAAAACCATTAAGTATCTACCGGATAATGATTGGTGTAGGATGTACATGATCCTGATAGTGATGTGTTTTGGTACCTGCTACCCATACTTATAGTTAAGATAATCGTTTTGTATTTATTTGCCCTAGTATTCCTTCTCTGCTCATATGCATGCATAGGTGTAGGAACAGGGCGGGGGGAGCCAGGGGGCTATGGCCCCCATTTTTTAAGGTAGGGGCCAGCAGTGTTGACTGCCCCCTCCCACTTTTAAGATTTAGGTTGCATTTAGCTTACCTTTCCATTACATTTAACATAAATGTCGATTTACGCAGGACATCATCCATCTTCCTCCAGATGCGTCATTTTTTCGTTTGCTCATTGGCCATCGCCTGGTGTCAGCCGCAAGTCCGATGCCGCGCGGCCTATGGAGACTGCAGCGTCGGGAGTCGAGGCTGTTGCTGTGACATGCGAGCCTGCATGTTCAAAACCACATTACATAATTTTACCACATTTTATCAATTTTACTGAATCTTGAGCATTTTAAGGTGGGCATGGATTAGCCATGTGAGTGCAAATCTGGGACCCCGATTTCATCTACAATCTGCGTTCAGGGAGTATATAGGGAGTATATAATATCTCTGAAGAACACAGATAAATATGGAACTGGAGTCTATGTGGCAATTATTGGACCGCCTGCTGCGGATGCTATTGTGTCCATGGGAGTTCCTGTGCTGATCCGGGCCAACTGCGTGGGTCAGAAGGCCTCCCGTGTCATGGAGGAGAACAATGTGATATGATGCATCCTTCTAAAGGCCTCCGGAACGACCGGGAGATCCCGCCCCGTATCGCCAGAATGGCCCTTCAGCCCTTGATCGGAAACGGTAATGTGCCCCTTGGGCTCTTCTTAAGGAGCCCCTCGCCCGGAAGGAAATAAGGGTCTCAATATTGTTGATAAGAGTGGGGATCTCATTATTGTTGAATAGAGAGGGTCGAAATGAGTATAAAAAACCAACAAGGCTTGCCTGAGGCTTGCTTCCTAGCCATGCTTGCCTGAGAACGTTGATTTTTCAGAATGGACTAGTGAAACAAATTATGTCAAAAGGTTTGAATATGCCCGCCCGCAGCCTCGAGAGCAAGGACAGCGATGGCCTGGGCTGCAGTTTATTTAAAACCGAACGGCGTCGGCCACTACAAGTGTCACCAGACGGCGGGCGCCGTGTTAATCTGTCTTCTAGACAGATAAATAGTTATAGAAACACGAAAAATAGAGAATCCACCTCTGCTCTTCCAGTTCCATCACCAGATTCCGGCACCACTTCGCTGTGCTTTAAGGGCCAATCCGTTCTTATCATCAGTCTAAAAATCACATGCGTGAAAAAAGCGCCCAAACTGGCTTCTTAATGTAAGGCCTGACATCCTGAAACGTTCAAAAGTACTTCTTTCAGCAGCATTATAATTTTCGTCCGCGCGGTGGTCACGGCCCAGCATGAGCTGGTGGGCCGACGCTGCGCGGCCTATGGAAACTGCAACGCCTGGCGAAGAGGTTTTGTTACTAAAATTTGCGAGCGCGCATGCTCCATACTACGTCACATAACTTGCATCGCTAATCGATGTAGGTGTTTAAAGGCAATTATTCCAGAATCGTCATCATTTTTGTTCACCGGTGGATTACGGCTAAGAGTTAGTCGATAGGCTAACGCTCCGCGGACTATGGAGACTACAACGTCTGGTGTCGTGGTTTTCGTTGATGAGATTTGCGAGCGCGCATGTTAAAAAACTAAGTTACATAAATTGTATCACTAATCGATTCTGACTGAATGCTGAATATTTCCAGACAATCATGGCTTGGGCATACTAATTCACATTGCTAACCATTTTATCCACAATCAAATTTTCATCTTCAGATTCGATCGAACATATCGATCTACAATTTGCCTTCCCAATGCCCTTAATGCCTGTAGAACCCGGTTAAACAGTTCTGACAAAGCCCCTTTAATCGGTTTACAAAGCGACCACTATACCATTGCAAATTAAGAGCGTCAGTGATTCATTCCATGCAGTCGTTCAATGCCTGAATCCTGCAGTTTACTGACTTCAAAATACAAACGCATAAATCTCACGTAGCTTCTAGCTTATTTTCTGAACACAAGGTAAAAACAACGATAAAACGAAGAAAGCCGTGTCCCTTGTTAACAAGTAAGTTATATCCGTTTTTAGGGGGGGGGGGGGCGGTGCACCATAAGAGGGGCTTTTGTCAAACCTGTGCTCCCCCTTGGCAAGGCTTTGACTACGCCCCTGCCGAAACCCGAAAGCAGATCAAGTCGACTACACTGAATGATGATCAGTTCAATGTCTGTTGGACCAATTCATACCTAAGTCGGGCAGCCTCCTGGAACCTTTTTTCTGCGGTAGTGAGGTGTAAGGGAAGATCATTCGGAAAGAGATACTGCTGCAGGTGTCCAGCACATGTTTTACATATCAATTAGCGGTAACGCTGATCCAGGAATATGCAGCAAAGCAGCCATACGATCAATTCTTAGTCAATCACGCGAGAGACAGCCGGGCCAGGGCAGCGTCCGCCGACGGCGGACAGAAGCAGGTCCCAGATAAGGAATATATGACAGAGTGTTCATTCTCTGGCTTGGTTTTTAAAGGAGAATCTCCAGTTTTATGCCTTTTTCACATTGTTTTTGGTAGTTTCAGGCTTCCGAATCTGTTTCTGCCTGAAGTGCTGTCACAAGTCTTACCTCTTAAAAAGCAGCGAGCGAAATAAAGGCGCGTGAAAAATCTATCGCATTGTGAGCCATTAATTTACTTTCAAAATTCTCACCAGCCTATGTCCAGGCGGTATTTTGGCATCTACGCTGTGGGGGTAAATGCCTCTTCAATGACCCAAAATGCCTACCCGCTCACAGAATTTCGCCTTCCCAGAAAAGACAATGTTAAAATGAACAAATGATCTTGTAAAGCTGGATAGCCTTCTTTGCCGAATGGCGTAGGTGAGCAGGAGCGGATCCAAAGGGGATGGGGGGGGGGGGGCCCGGGGCCATCCCCATTTCTTGGGTCCCGAAGGGGCCCATTGGCTACGAGGGGGCCCATAGCCGGCCGAACAGGTGCAGTTTTTCAAACACAAAACGCAACAAAACTGGATATCTCTGGATTCCAAGACGACCAAGAACAGTTGTAAACGAAAGTAAAGGGCCTATGAGAAGTTAGAAAATCATTCAGCGATTGGAAAAGTTGTGAACTGGAATTTTGAGCCTCATAACAATGTCTAGGGACCCTATGCTGCTTCTGAGAGACCTATATGCCCACTTGCAGGATCATTTCGATAATTGAGGAGCATTCCATGTTGCCCTTTATTTCTTTGCATTTGCTCGGGGGGCTCTGTGCTGTTGTTGGGGGCCTTCCTGCTAGTGTGCCGGGGTGCTCTTGTCAATCACGATACCTTCCACGTGTCCTTTCCATTCGCCAGGAAGGATCTGTGGGCTATAGCCTGGGTCTCATATTTTAACCTGCCGGGGTATTCTCGGCTGCTCAGGGGCCCTTTACGTGGGTCTCAGTTAACTTACCGACACACTTGCGATATGTTCATGGGCCCTCCTCATTGGTCTAGGGCGCTTCCAATTCTGTCTCTTGCTTACGGCTCTGCACTCTTGTCGGGGGCCCACCTGATGGCCTGGTTGGGCACACCAGTCGTTCGGAGACCCTTCACACTTGGCCTTGGGTGTTCCTTTTCTTATTGGGGCCATACACTTTTGGAGGGGGCCTATCTGATAACCTGATGGGGCACATTCAGTCGTTCGGAGGCCCTCTACATTGAGCCTTGGGCATGCGCTATTTGAACGGGGCCCTACGCACTTGTCGGCCCCCCCCCCCCCCCCTCTGCTCGCCTCTGCGGCCACATTGGATTGCTCTGGGGGCCCTGCGCATTGGTTCTTGGTGTTTGAATTGAGAGCCCTCTGCTCCCATCGGGGACATCTGGTAATCTGTTTGGGTACACTCCATCTTTCAGAGGCCCTCCGCATGAGGTTTTGGGTCTTTCTTCTTTGATGGAGGACATTACACTCCTGTCGAGGCCCCTTCTGATAAGATGCTCGGGCCCATATGATCGTGCGGGACCTCTACATATGGTGTTGGGTATTTCCTTTTTGAACCGAGGGCCCCTTGCTTTTTCGGAAATCCTATCTGTTAACCTGCTCTGGCGTACCCGATTATTCGGGGCCCTCTACATCGTGTCGTGGATATTTCATATTTGAACGCAAGGCCCTGCGATCTTGCCGGGGCCCCATCTATTAGCCTCCTTGGGCACATTCCGATATCCGGGGACCCTCCACATTGTGTGCGTTGGGCACTTCGTATCTGAAAGCAGGGCCCCGCGTACTTGTCGAGGACCCCATCTGTTCGATGCTTCCGCCACACTGCATTGTCCAGGGACCCTGCACATTGGGTCTTGGTATGTGAATTTAGGGCCCTACACTCCTGTCCGGCCAACCCGATAATCTGCTCGGGTGTACTCCATCTTTCGGGGGCCATCCGCACTAGATTTTGGGCACTTCTTATTTGAAAAGAGCTCTTCTACGTTCTTCTCGGGCCCCTTCTGATAAGTTGTTCGGACACATTCTATCATTCTGGGGCCGTTCACATAAGGCCTTCGGTTCTTTCCATTGGAATGGAGGGCCCTACGCTCTTGTTGGGAGCCCTATTTGTTAAGCTACTGTGGCACACTCGATCATTTGGGGGTGTTGTTTCAGGGAGTCTTGTGTCTTGCAGGGTGTCTTGACCTGGACGTGAACTCACTTAGGTCAAAGTGTGAGCTTCCTAGGTCATGACCTTTGGATCAAATAAGGTCAAAAAGTTCACATTCTAGGCTGGTCACCAAAGTGCCCCCAGAACCCAGGAAACTGTTTTTAGCAAAAGGTCAAAGTCCCATTTGACGTCAGTGACCTTGTTTAACCTTTTGAAAGTCATGGTGACCAAAATCATACAAGACTGCTCTGGGTTTTGCATTTGAATCAGCGACAAATGTTACGCTGGGCAGTATGTTGATAAAACAAATGTCGACCCGGGACATCTTAGGTCCATGACAATTTCTGACATCTAAGAAGTCAATGCAAGATGTATAATGCGGTTCCTGCTGTCTATAAATTCGAAATGAGCACCACAAACTGTCCCATACAGTAAACCCTACAGTAATAAATCGGGTTGGTTTTGACCTTGGTCTGGCCTTCATACCTGACCTTAGGTCAACGTAATTTGCTTATTCAATATTTGTAGTGCCTAAGAAAGCATCTCAGAAATGTATGCCTTCGTCAAACACTCTGTTATTGTATCAGATTGGACGACTCCCTAGAAATTGTCTTCGCTGAAACCATGGCCTGACTTTGACCTGCCATAGGTCAGCAACCTTACAATGCGCATGTAATTTTTTATGTCAAACGATCCACTGTTCAATTTTCTACAGCTATGCAAAAGTTAGCGCGGCTACGCCGCGCCGTTCGGAAACCATTCTGGAAAAAACCTTCGGGGTGTCAATTTGCCCCACCCGAGCGCGTGTTAAACGTTCACCTAGGACTTCGCGCCAAACAAATCTCCCTGGCGACGCTCTACTTCAGTGGAGCTAAACTCAGCTCAGTGGAGCAGTGGAGCGGCTACTTCCACCCTCCGTAGGTGACGCCGGCCAAGGAGAGGCACGCTAAAGGCACGCAAACAGGTCCCTTTATAAAAAGGTGATGCAATCTACGAGGTCTCTATCTATGATTTCTGTGGTTGCGCAAATAAGCTTTAAAAGGATATGATGTGCTTATATATATATATATATATATATATATATATATATATATATATATATATATATATATGATGAAGCGATGAATAAAGATGACTAAAGATGATGATGACTAAAGGTGACTAAATCATTCCGGCGAAGCCCTCGATGGCCGAAGAAGCGCTTAGATAACGAAAAGGACCCAGTGCAGTCAGCCCAGGTGAGGACAGGCTACCCCAGTCAGCTGTCAATAAAAGCCTTTATACCGCTAATCCCAAAATGCCACGCAACAGCTGCCACAAACAAGTTAACTGCACTCAAAGCTTATCTGTTAAAAAATTCTCCTATGTTAGAGAACTTATGTTTGTTGAATATAATCGAAGCCCAGCGTAATGCTTTCAAAAATCTATGCCAAAAAAGGTGGAAAGCAATCCGCGGCAGAATAACATTGCATATGTCATAGGTAGGGTGTCCGTGTTCTCTTATTGCTCGGAAACTAGCCTATTCAAAGCCGTCTTTCATTCATCCCAGAACACATTGCAACAATTTATCAGTATATTTTGCATGATCATATGCATTGGTACAAATATTGCAGGGCATGGTTCCATGTCAGGTACACAAAGCCCGAAGTCGTTCTTTTGTAAAACGGTGCTACCAATAGCACCTGGTACCTGCCAGGTACCAACGATAAATGTAGACACACAGAACGTAATCAGCGGGACATATTAAAGCACACAGCTTGACAATATATCGCAGCTATGAAAGCAATAGCCCATGACCACCTAAGGCATGACAATGAACACATTTCAATGCGTCAACAATTGACTTAATATCAATGCTTAGCTATCACACAGCTCAAAATTGCGTGCAAAGTACGAAATCAGTCGTCACATACCAATCACTTGATACATCTAAATGTACATATGGCACACGCACACACTTCTAAAGCTGGCATCACATACACAACCGATGACACAGAATGCTATCACATACAAAAGAAGGCACAGCAAACCATGACAATGTACTTGCGACCCTGAGTGCGTAGGATAACCGACGCCAATGCAGCACGAGCAATCAAACAAAAAGACCACTGACTGGGTGCATGCCAAACACCTACACGGGCATGCACGCATATGTACAGCCATACAGAGTACCTGAGGCAGCTGAGGTATTCATTAACACCAGTGAGCTATTCTTCACAGCCCAAACATAGCCATAAGTGGTTCAACGGATCACCGTCCGCGGTCACGGGTCAACCATCGGTGTCCTCATCATCTGAGTCCTCGGGGAGCATCGCTGGCCAAACGCCCATCCACACTGTGGGCGGTGAGGGTCTCCGATCGTCCTCTTCATCTCCAACGTCGTCCTCCCATTCGCTGTCGCTGCCATCTGTCGAAGACTCGACGAAGTTCGCTTTCGTCTCATGCTCACACAGCGGCTCCGGGAAGCGAATAGCCAGCGGAGCGATCGGCGCATACCGTTCGCCGTCGAACCGGGTGAAGAAGCGACCCACTTCCTGATGGCTGATTGGCTGGGGATCCGGGGACAGCTGCAGCTCCTCTGCAAAGACCCAAATACCTCTGTTAGACGCAGACGCAAGTGGCGCTCTACGCCAGAATGGGAGCAAGACATCTCATCAATCTGCTGTCGTTTGGGGATCCCTTAAGAATATTTCTGAGTAGGCAGTTCTGGGCGTGAATTGCACTATGTAGTGCACTTTCCAGTATGTCTGTGTAATAAAGATGCATTTGAAATTGTGACATTACGATGACCAAGAATTACAAAAGATGCTGGAAAACCTACATCAGGGTATTACACACGTCAAACTCCGTATAGGAGCTTCGCAATAAACATAAAGTATGCCCAATGCAACCAAACAAAATATTATGGGCGTGAATTGCACTTTATAGTGCATTTCCCAGTATGGATGAGTAATGACATCTGTGACATCTCATCAATCTGCTGTGGTTTGGGGACGACCTGGGAATATTTCTGAGTAGCAGTCATGGGCGTGAATTGAACTTAATAGTGCATTTCCCAGTATGGTTGTGTAATGAAGATGCCTTTCAAATCATAACCTTATGACGACTAAACATTACAGAAGATGCTGGAAAACCTACACCAGGGTAACCTACATCAGGGTGCATCAGGGTACATCAGGGTACACATGCCAGACTGAATATAGGAGTTTCGTGAAAACATAAAGCATGTCCAATGCAACCAAACAAAATATTTATGGCACCCTGTCCATATTTCAAATACCAGGAGGGGGAGGGTCCATGTAAAAACTCCAATAGTGAAGGTAAAAACTCCAATAGAGTGAAGAGCACTTTGAAGAGCCTGCTTACCCTCAGCCATGTATCCGAACCGGTCACCCTCCAGCAGCAAGCTGTAGAAGGGCTGCTTGTGTCCGCGCTGAAGCCCGGAGCACACGCGACTATTTGCCGTCCAGTCCTGAAAACAACACCACCGAGTCAGCACAATAACCCACACCGCACGGCCGTCGTCAGAGATGAGGACGGGGGGGGGGAGGGGGGGGGGGCACTGAGACTTCGCAGGAATACCATTTAAGAGCTCACATGCGTCTAGCCACAACTGTAACAAGTTGATACATTTACGTGCCTATCACCGATGCATCGATTGGTTCTTCGAATCAAGCAGGGAATATGACCACTGCAACATACTTGTATGAAACCACAATAGATGTTTGCCATACAGCGAGGGTACACATTCAAAACGATGTATAGACAGACAGGACATTGCAAAATTACACCTGACCTCAGTACATACACAAAATACCAAAATATTACACACATCGCATATCCTCCATTACAGAAAACGACATCGATAGTTGTGGGGTTCGTATAGCACAAGTCACACAATGAAACAATGAGTATGCATGCGGTGATTGGCTTGCCCTGAGAGAAGTAACAACAGTACAAAACAGTTCCTTTGAGTCCTCAGAAAACAACAGCTCCCTAAACCAATTCTCAACACAATAGGACAAATGACCTCAGACAGGGTCTGCCCTGTACGACAGTTCCACTGGTATCGCTCCTACCTGTGAGATCTCGTAGTATGGTGAGCAGCCGTACACCACAGCCAGGCACCCGTCGCCGTACGTGACGACGTCACCCACACCAAACTGCCTCCGGTAGTCGCCCACTGCTCGGCCAGCCGCGCGGAGGTCCGCCTGAAACACGGATAAAGACAATGAGGGTATCGCACACAACACAAGGAGATAATGGGCCATCAGGATTTAAAATGGGCATTGGGACGCGGGAAATAACTGAGAAGACAATGAGCTGAGAAGACGAAAACGAGCATCAGTAAGCCCAGAAACTAGTAACATGAGAAAATAACACATTTATAAATGCTCGAAACAAGCGCCATATAGGTTAATTATGAGGTGAGGTCAACTTACTACAAACTAAATGAGAACGTTACTAACTGAGAAGTTAATGATACATTCCATAGATCAGACAACAGCTTGACAATATAGTGGTGCACGAGTGGTCACAAAGGACCATAGCAGGAACGAACCCCGGGTCACAGGTCTGCAGGAAATTGCACAAGAAATTACAGAAAGTGAATGGAAGAAAACAACCGTACAGAAATAAATTTCTACGAAATGATTCAACCTGCATCACAACTTTACAATGCTTATGATGCTTATGCATGGGGTTAAACCTGTTTCACATAGCTATTTAACCCTACCAAATAGAGATACAGCCAACTTATAAGTGTGCAGGCATATCATTATACATAACAACACACCATGACAATCAGCCACGTAACTGACGCGCGCGCAAACACGTTTCCACCTCCCACACATCAGCACATGCATATGAACAGGTCAGCAAAGAATTAAGAGAAGCTACGCGATTAACTCCCTCTATTGTCGATTTGATCAAATCCAATTCATTCTTACCAGTTCCTGCACTTCAGCCTCCTGTTCGTCTAGGGAGCGCACCAGCCGCTTGTACATCCTCTTGAAGTGTTTCATGAGCGCTTCCAGACCACGCCTCTCGTTCTCAGCCACGAGCGAGCCGTTAGTCTCGACGAATTGCTGCAGAGAGGAAAAACAGTGAAAATAAGGTAGCACTAATTATTCCTCATTATATCGCCATTTCTTTTGCTTGCACCATCACGGGCGCAGCGCACAGCCCTCGATTACAGGCCATTTACGAGCTGGAGATTTCTGGGAACCGAAAATGGGACCAGAACGTCACCTAGCATATAAAAAGTCACATGCGTATCTTACACACCCATCGTGCACATTTTCATCGCGCACATAATAGTGACCCAGAAGCATCTTTCCAACAATTGTTGAAAACACATGCCCAGCTCTAGCGTCACCCAAGACTACTGACCTGCAACAGGCGGCGCGTGTACATGGGCCGGGCACGAGCCATCGTCGACATCAGGTCAACGATTGCGGCCGTGTTCGGACGGCAGTCGCTGCGGGCCCAGCACGCCAGCGTCTCCAACGAGATCAGGTCGAAGCCGGTCCCTGGCCGGCGGGCGTCCGGATGGACTGCGCCATTGATGAGGCGACGCAGCAGCTGCCAAAACACAATACACTGCGTTGGACAAGGATTGGTAACACACTCACACCGCCGGACACTGGAGAGCGTACAGACACAAGGGCTCGTTGCAAGCCGTCGCAAGGCTGCTGGTTCTCATAGATTCATATAGGAGCACAAAATCCTCAACCTGGGACTCCCGTGCTCCCAATCTAAGAATGAGTCGGTCTCTGTTCAATCTGGTTTCTTTGCACAAATGAGTCATGCACGCACTTTTTAAACAAAATGGAATACTTCTCAAATATCAATAAGCTCCATACGTCACAGCGCATGTTGTGCAAGAATTTGACAACATCCCATGCATTACGCACCCCTGCCCGCGGAAAGGGTTCGAGCATCTGGAGGTCCACTTCCGGGTGATCAGCATTCAGCTCCTCCGTCACCTGCTCCCAGGACAGCCGCATGCCGCGGCGGACAACGTCGATGAACAGGTACTCTTCACCGTCCCTGCCAGAGGAGACGCACGTCAGGCCACCACACACACTGTGTGAATTCCTACAGGTGACACGTGAATAGGAATATGTCACTGTACAGCACAGATATTCGCAGTCACAAACAAACACGCATACAAGCACAGTGACAAACAAACAAGGCAAGACAAGCACAGTCAGTGCATGATTATGTTGAATTTACACAAAACGACAACGCATTGTGAATAAATGCGATTCAGTTTATGCGAAAAGAATGTTGTGTTTAAAGCATGCTACTGTGATTATGAATGGATGAAAATCAAGATATCAAACAAGACAAGATGATACATATTCTCAGCAACGGAGAAAATGTGATAAGGCTGATCACGCCGGTGATAATTCGGGTATTCTTGTCAGAAAACAGTTTGGAAAGTAATCAAAGCTCTAATGAAGGAAAGGAAGGTCATAGCTAAATATGACATGTAACACAGTGCCATCACTTTTAATTGCTCACTTCACTTGAGTGCAGCACTGATCATGAATGACAAACACATTCCACTCCAACAACATATGCAACGTTTGTACGTGATGACGAGTTGTGTACACGTAACAGGTGTTTTCGTCTATCATGGTAGCAAACTTCAAGGTTTGGTATGATTATTACGTTGCAAAGGATGACTTATAATCGTCGACATCTATTTAACTTGCAATTTATTTTAGCACAAAGCAAGTTTCTCATAAGCCTCCCACACGGAAGGAATCCAATCGCCCATGAGGCTTACATTTTCAACCAATTAGCGACATTCCTTATTAACAAATATCACAATTTACTGCAGCACCCAAAACACCCGGCTTGCATATACTGTCTACACATTATGCACACCTGCTTACATTGAAAACCTGCCTAGACATTCAGGAATACATGCCAGAGCTTTGTACCAAGATGTAAGGAAGAACGCTAGAAGTTCGCCAAACATGTGTGATCACGGCAGTTACAAAACATTAGTTAACTGCCAACATGAAAATTAGGCGAATAATAAGATGAACATACTCCGTATGCACTGTGATCAAATCATCCACAGCCAAATTATATAGTTGTCAAATTCGTTGGGAATCACGATATTCTTAAGCAACATAAACATGATGTGCATAACATCACTGATTCACATCATGTGATTAGCTCAAGGAAACATAGTTAAGTGCACAACTAATCACAGAAGTTCAAAATCTATGGCAATGAAATCAAAACCTATGGCAAAAAAAATCAAAAAAATAGGCTATTAGATACCAATTGATAAAGCAGGAGCTCCCAAAAACCCATGACCTGAACAACCAGTCTGTCCCAATGCCGTTGATAGTGCTAGAGGAACAGACTCATTTCCCACGCCCCCTTCGGCAATGCTTACGCTTTGTGCCAGCAGATCATCGAGCTGTGCGGTAACTGCACGTTGTGGAGATTAACGCCCAGCATGCCGGCTACAGAGGAGTACACTGTCCCCATTACAGTCTGCGTCCCGGATCCCGCAGAGTGGAGGTGGCGACGAAGGTACATAACCTGAAAAGGAATGGCAAGCCATTGAATGCGTTGCGCTCCATGCAACCCAATCACCTACACATATTCAGAACGAAGAGCCCATCAGCCCATTCATTCATAAACGCAGCAATAGGTTCCAAATACAACTGTTTACTGAGATGTACCAGTGCATAGCGAGAAAATGTAAACAACAATAAATTAAACCACACTGACCGAGCCAAAACAACACATGTTGGTGACAACCGCATGAGCAAGCGCTTAATCATGGTTATCATAGTCATCATCACCGTCACCGTTCGAGATTGTGCACACATCACAATAGCGTGTTCGGTGTTGCGCCATCTGAGAGGAGCACAGTAATACGCCTCAGGGCAAACGGACGGGAACGTATGGCTGACAGCATTGTTTTGCAAGTCACAGCCCACCATTGATAACAACACGAAAAAACAAAACAGATCAGACATAGAAGTCTGCACATGTCCTGTGCGTGACTTCACCCATTCAAACGTGCAAGGAACGAGGATTAATCTTCATTGCAATCCACTTACCAGCGTGCTCAGTTCGGAAGCCGATCCGTCCTCCGGTCCGTCCCTCCTTCATCAGGGCCAGCTGGTCATACAGCACGACGTTCATCGCGTTCAGAAGCTTCAGCGTCTGGTCATCCGTCCACATCGTGGGTCCGAACGGGTTCTTCTTGCACGTAGTCCAGGCGGCGGCCGGGTGCTCGGGGAGCCGTCCACGCAGCTCATCCAACACCAAGCCGGCGATCTTGCTGTAGCAACTGCAGAGACCACGCCAGGTCAAGACTCGCACGTGCACATCCGAGTTCATCTTTGTTCCGGGGGAGGGGGGGGGGGGGGGGCAAGAGAAAGGGATACGAACGTTAAAAAGCTAAGACGTAAGCAATGGGAGAGATGAGTGCCTTGTGTGCCATCGCCCTGGCGGCGATATATAATATACGCGATCACGGCGATCACGCTGTTTGAACAGCACGGACAAATACCACATTCAGCACCAAAAAACACAACAAGAAATTCGACCAAATCGCTTGTTAGAATCGCATGTCAAATTCTGGTGACGCCTTTCTAGTAAAGCACAACACATCGTGGTATTTGGCTGGAGCAAGTGATAAAGGGAAAGGTGGATTCGATAACCGTAGATAACATCGGCCTGCAATCGAGTGTCATCCGCACGAATAAACACAGAAAAGGGACTTGACATATGCAAACTTGCACCCATTAGCATGACCTTCATACACATCAGAAATACAACCGAGCTGGCAGAATGTTTGCGCGCAAGGCCTATGATTCCATATGGAAATCGAACGATTCGAAAAGAGATAAAAGACTCACGTATGGAGATTGGACTCTCGGTTGTCGGTTTGCTCCGGAACCATCCAGAGGCTCATCAGATAGAAGGCTTCGGGCACGTTCAGATGCTGCACTGGCCGCTGCATGTACTCCCGGAACATGGGCAGCAGCACGACGTCTCGCTGGATCTCGCGGAACAGCATCCGCGCGTAGTAGCGCACAGACAGGTCATCATCCCTGCCCAAAAGCGGATAGTGTTACACACGTGCCTCAGACAGCATTTTCTCGTTCCGAAAGCAAAGTGCGACGTCCGGGGCTTAGTTACAGGTCAATGAGGTTAACTGCTGGAGCGAATACGCTGGTTTGGTCTTTACATTAGCTACGTGATAACAGAACATACGATAAGTGCATGATGGTGATGGTGGATAAACCAGCCTGGTACGTGCGATATAGGACAAGCTGGCACGGTGCGATGATCGACGTTAAGTCACGAGCAAGGCATGGCAGTGGCCCTTGGGAGTAAGAAATTGAGCCATTCCTTGGTGGCGTCTCACAGACATATCCGAGATACAACCTGTCATTTGAAAACTGAGATGAAAAGGCGAGACTGTAGTCCAGACAGCACGGTCCCTCACAAATTACCGCCGGCGTTCCATACGACTCAATTATCGTTTGGAACGACAAGAAGTTTCAGAAGCTTCGCAAATAACCATCATGGTGTGCAAAGAAATCTACACTTCAGTAACTGGGTGATCTTCACCATATCCTTTAAAATTGTGAAAGTGGCACGTGACGGGTGAAGTGAAGTAGATACTACATGGCAGTGCTTCACATATGTGCCTTGCAATTTATGCTTGGCCAATTTTATAAATTTAAGCAAACTGCCGAGACCACAGCACACCGATTATGTAATCCAACTTACGGACGGTGTTGGCGCGAGTAGATGACCTCCAGAAGGAGCATCCCGATTGAACAGGGTACCATGGACGGGCACCAGCTTGCGGAACTCCTCCATGGCGGGGTCCGGCAGGCAGTCGACTGTGTAGCATCTGTCAGCCATCTTGGCTAGGGGCTGTACGCAGGTGATGGCCAGCCGAGGCGCGGAACCTCGCAGTGCGCCGCCAGCTGCATCCGCACCGCTCAAACACGCGCAGCAAGGCAGGTCGGCACGAGGGCTGCACCAAGCGCGGGTACCTGCGAAAAAAGACAACGGCGTCGCCATTGAGGCAAAAGGGGGTTCGGGAGGAGGTCTACTAGATGAAAGACGTGGCTTAACATCGCATTTGTCTCAGAAAATCTCGGCCAAGGCACTGTGCGCAGTGAGGGTGATTAAATCAATACCATCTTCACAAGGAATATGCAAAGAGCAGTGAAGTATACAGTAAATAATGTGTTGCAAATTGCCAACCTCCCATACATCGCCATGGCCAACTCTGAAAAGCAAGTGAAAACAGGAATCTGACAAGGTGGGGGCATTGACCGAACATTAAAATCCTGAAATAGACTTGTGGTAGTATGCATGAATGCAACAGTTTGTAATACTGATGAAGAAAGCAATGATAATGTTACTTCTATCAACATTATGCTGCATGAACCTGAGATAGTACTGGCCTTAGTCATCTAGATAACCTGACAGAGTGCCCCACAGGATAGTGATAGATCAAGTGCTTTGAGCATCCCACTAGCAGGCTTGAATATGCTGACAAGCATTTCAGAGATGGAAATAGTGACTTGGAGGGAAACTCTGTGGATCAATACAATGAAGATTGAATAAGAAGTGGTAGATGTCTTTGAAAACATTACAGCGCATGTAGACCCTCTCTGGAAATGGCGAGAAATGAGGAGCATGATTTCGAGCACCTTGCCATCAAGTATGACACCATATGACTTTCAATATGCCATAATACCACCAATGAGTTTGCAAACAGCTGACTCATTTCAGCCCCAGTCTCCATGCACCTGCAACATTGGTTGACAGAAATTGTTAATGCAAAACTGGATAAACAGTCCTAGGGGCATAATTGGTGATATGAAAAATTAGAAGAAAAGTCAACACTAAAGACTTAAGAGCAGCAAATACACTTATGGGCTACACTGTTGTACCTGAACCTAGACTATGGAAAAGACAGTGAACAAGCCTTTTAAAACAATAAAACGAAGGGAAAATGCTATCCACTTGTTGAGTTGGAGTTGCACTTATTGCATCCATCAACATTCTCTACCCATTCACTGTCTCATCCATGTGACTGCTATTCATTGCTGATAGTTCAGGTTTTGCTTAAGGAAACAGTTTAGCATGATGCATGGAAAAAACAATGTCAAAAAATACTTTGCATCTTGTTGGAATGACTACACCATGAGGCAATGAAAAATGAATGAAAACTGGCCCAAATGAGGTTGATGAGGAAGACCATAAGTGATGGCTATGACTGGGGGTGTCACTTTCTCAGTGATTTGGTAATTTGTGCCTTACAACTAACTGATAAGCTGCACTGCATTTCCAGGCACTGCTTTTAAACACATGCACTGTACCTAGTGCACACAGCATGCAACACACCCAAACTTAGTGTTGTATGTGAATTGCACATTTGGTAAATGGAAAGCATGTTTCTTTATGATGGTGACATTTGCCTGACAAAAAAATCATCCAGGGCAAATACAAGCTTGATATACCTTGGAAGAATTATCAATACAACATGTGTGACACTTCACCTCCTTTTGATTTGCATATGGTCTGACCTTCAATGTTTCTCTAACCTCACAAAACTACACAATCTGACAAATGTATACACAAATAAGTACAAAAAATCAAAAAGTCATTTTACAGACATTTAAACATACTATGCAGTGTCAGTTCAGTTTGCATAAAAAGGATGTACTGCTCACAACTGCTGGTACAGATACTGATGTAGCTGACATCCCTTCAAGCCACAAATATGGATGCATATGCATATACACATACATCAAACTGATGTACTTTGTGTGATTGTTTTCAGTTGTGTTCCATCTGGCAATAATTATAACTGCTATTGACTTGTGAGCTGCAGGAGTACCCCAAATCTTCAGTGTTGGAAAGATAACATTCTCAGCAAAATGACACCTTAACAAGACCACTCACCTGGACTTAAATCCGAATTTCCATACTTTTTCTGAAGTATGGACATCGTGAAGCCTCCTGCATACTTGTGATACAGATACAAGGTCTTCTATACTCAGGAAACACAAGACATGTTGCAAAATTTCAGTTGGCAGAGAAAGCAGAGATTTCTCAACATCCTTGTCTTCGCTGACCAGATGCATCACTTTCTCCTCGTTCGAGAACTCCATCGCATCCATCAGCAGCATTCAACAATCACGTGCACTGTTTCAGATATCGAAAGTAGTCACCAAACTCAGCAGATTCAGCTTTGCGCGGATGAACGTGTTGAATACAAACACGCGTCGGAGCGCCGGAATGGAAACGGAAGTCAAATGCGGCGGTTGGCGGTTAGAGACCTGCGGCACGTTGCGGACGAGGCCGTTCAAACCTTCCAATGAAAAGCGGTGATGTTAAACTGATGCGGCGTGGCTGAACCGGACGCAAATATTCATGCGCGCTGGAACGGCACTCAGAGTCTCAATTCTATTTTAGTTGGAGCGGGGAAAGGAACTGTAGCCAAGGGAGTTACTTCATAGACTTTTACGTGGCCTAAGCCCAACAATGCTGATTTCAGCCCGCCCCCCGCTCAAAATCTCTCCTATTCATTGTCATGCTGGATTACTGGGCAGGAAAGGAATACTGGGCAAAAAAAAGCAATCGTATAACTCTGAGTATAGGTAGCAGGCTTCTTAAACACACCACTATTAGGACCATGTATATTTAGGGGTGGGACACTGTCGTTTTCTTGTGGAACCAAAATCATGAACTAGACCCATTCTATTCGCCAGATCTATTCCTCCCCAGGTTTTCACCCCCTTTTTCGCTGGTTATGGTTATGGTCCTTTGCTTTCGTGCGTTGGTTTCGCTCGCGCAGCTTCCCTTGCATTTATTTCACGCAACAAAGAAATTGGTGCCAGTGGACTTTTAAACGCGTGGGCTTTTCTACGAATATATTAATGTTGGCGGGCTAAAAACCACGCCATGCCGTTTACAGACTATTTGGCTGAGTGCAACACAATACGCACATAACTTTAATTCTGAGAGGTGCTACTTGGGGTGTCCTGGACATATGTGCAGAATTTCAGCGCTGTAACAATTTGTATGATATCAAACAGACGCCCGCATCTAAGCGAGATTTATTCACAGACATTTCACAGCTCCTGGAAATGTGATGCTCTCCATGTTAGACTGGTATTACAGATTCAATTTCGCGTGTCACATTACATTCAATTCACCGATATGAACGAGACTTGGCTGCCAGATTCGGCAAGTTACACCATTTACAAATATATCAGCCACAAAGTGCGACATTAAATATACAACCGCGCCGTTGAATCATCAATGTTCGTCATCGTTGAAAGCTTTTTCTTGGTAAACGTTCGCTAACCACGCAGATTTTGGCCAAATTTGGTTTGTTGATAGTGCACGCGCGTTGATAGAACAAAGCATCTCAAATAAAAAATCTCACTTCCACCTATCACATTCGAAATCACGCCCATACACAACCGTAAAAGTTCAAGGTCATAGCAATTGGGCACCCCAAAAGCTTTCAGATTGGACAGCAACATACACCTCATGAAATTCCACCTAACCACAACATATAAGATCGTGGCGTTTAAACGTTTGTTTTCTAGAAGCCTTGAAAACTTGGAAATGACATCCCTGCACGCGTTAACATACAGACATTGCATGCCAGCTATAAGACAGCGAGACTCATTCGATCAGCTTGAAATTTAGCACAAAAAAGCACATCATGTACGTGTACAGTTTTCGTTGAGTGGCAATTTGTGACATTTTAATTTACGCATTCTAGAGGCTATCAAGCATGGGGATGTATGACATATGCATGAAAACGTCACCAGCAGCGTCGCAACATGAAACCAAGGCTAAGGAATGCTGCATCCGACAGGATGCATCTGTTCATTGTCTGTCACATGACATGTCATATTACATTTAATCATGCGAAATGTGACATGCAAATTAAATACGTCACATTTGAAGATCGTTTTTCCACCTTCGCAGACTCCTCTGATTGTCGCAAAATTTGGCACAAACATTCACCTCGCATGGCTCCATTCGGCCACCAAATATTATACCGTGACATTCAAATGTTGGTGTTCCAGCAGCATCCAAAACCTTGGAAATAACAACCTCGCACGTGTAACATGCATGCATTGCATGTTAGCGAAAAATACAAACTCCATTCATCAGGACGAAAGTTGGCACAAAGACGTATCATATACTTGCACAATTTTTCGTTTATTGGCAATTTGTGACGCTCAGATCTACGCATTTTGGAGGCTCTCAAACAGAAAGATACGTGACAGATACATAAAACGGCACAAAGGCGTTGTAATATGCCGCAAAGCCCAAGGAAGTCAGCAAAATACATCCTGCCGGATGCATTTCGCGTTGTCTCCCACATGGACATGTCAAATGACAATATGTCATTTTGAGTCTGGGGAGATGCTACTTGGGGTGCCCTGGACATATGTGCAGTGTTTCAGCGTTGTGACAATTTGTATGATATCAGACGGACGGATGTATTTCACCGAGGTTTCTTCACAGACATCTCACAGCTACTGAAAATGTGACACTGATAGTGTGAAATCTATATTACAGATGCGCGTTCGCGTGTCACATTCAATCTACTCACCGAATAAAATGATCCTTGGCTTCCAGATAGGAGAAGTAACACATTTACGACAATATGAGTCACAAAGGGCGACATTGAAAAACACCCACGTTATTAAATGATGAAAGTTTAACGTCGTTCAAGACTTTTTCTTAGTGAGCACTCGTTGACTGTACAGTTTGTCAAAATTTGGTTTGTTGATAGAACAAAGCATGTCAAATAAAAATCACACTCTCCATCTGTAACATTCGAAATGCCCGTTCAGAACCGTAGAAGTCTATGCTAAATACGCCCGTACAGAAACGTGAAATCGCCGTACAAAACCGTCTCGGGAACTAAGAAAGCTGGAAACACCAAATTGACAGGATGTATGGAGCTGTACGTGAACTCACTTAGGACAAAGTTCGTGGTTACTAGGTCATGACCCTCGGGACAAATAACGTCAGACAATGTAAAATCCCAGGCTGGTCTCCAAAGTGCCCGCAGGACCCTAGATAACTGTTTCTAAGCAAAAGGTCACATGCTCATCTAAGGTCAGTGACATTGTTGACATTTTGAAGGTCATGGTGACCAAGATAATAGAAGACTGCTCTGAATTTTGCAGTTAAATAAACGACAAAGATTACGCTAGGCCGCCGTGGTTTCTAAAACACAATGCTGACCGGGTCATTTTAGGTCATGACATATTCTGACCTCGAAGAAGTCCATGGAATGTGTTATGCAGCTAATTACTACTATCAATTAGTTCGAAATGAGCACCAGAACATCCACACAGCAAGCCTAGAGTAATACAAACAGGTTGGCTATGACCCTAGTCTGGTCTGCATACATTACATTAGGTCAACGTTATTTGCTCATCCAACATTTGTGTTGCTAAGAAGGCATCTCCAGAGATGTATGGCTTCGTCTAACACTCCGTTGTTGCATCAATTGAAGGATTCCCTAGAAAGAACTTCGATGAGACTTATAGGCTGACTCTGACCTGTCACAGGTCACGACATTACTAGGTACATCTAAGTTTTGATGTCAATCGATCCGCTATTCAATTGTCTACGCTACGCAGAATTTGGGGCGGCTATGCCGCACCGTTCGGAAACCATTTGGACAATCTGTAGGGGAGGGGGTCAATTTGACCAGGCCCCGCCCGACCGCGTGTTAAATGTGGCACGCGAGTGTAAATGTATCAAGTCAATCTATGTTGGCGGACGTGGAAATGTGATAAAACAATGGTTTATCTTGGTTTCGTTCAAAGATAAGCTATTTGCTCGAGAAGAAATAACAGCCGCATTATGACACAGCATCTCACTGTCGTAGTGGACGCCGCAAGTGCCCACAGATGGCGTTGCTCCGACGCTACTCCAAAAGACTGCGAGAGGGCAACGATTTTGAG
>NW_023596921.1:9799541-9808941 GCF_011947565.3 Pollicipes pollicipes | reverse complement strand
AAACAGATCAGACATAGAATCGCACATGCTCGTGCGTGCTGCACCCATTCACGTGCAACGACAGATTAATCGTTCATTGCCCTTACCACGTGCTCAGTTCGGAAGCCGTCCGTCCTCCGTCCGCCCCCTTCATCAGGGCCAGCTGGTCACAGCACCACGTTCCTCGCGTTCAGAAGCTTCGCGTCCTGGTCCTATCCGTCCACATCGTGGGTCCGAACGATTCTTCTTGCACGTAGTCCAGGCGGGCGCCGGGTGCTCGGGGAGCCGTCCACGCAGCTCATCCAACACCAAGCCGGCGATCTTGCTGTAGCAACTGCAGAGACCACGCCAGGTCAAGACGCACGTGCACTTCCGAGTTCATCTTTGTTCCGGGGGAGGGGGGAGGGGTGGGGCAAGGGAAAGGGATACGAACGTTGAAAAGCTAAGACGTAAGCAATGGGAGAGATGAGTGCCTTGTGTGCCATCGCCCTGACGGCGATATATAATATACGCGATCACGGCGGTCACGCTGTTTGAACAGCACGGACAAATACCACATTCAGCACCAAAAACAACAACAAGAAATTTGACCAAATCACTTGTTAGAACGCATATCACATCCTGGTGACGCCCTTTCTAGCAAAAACAACACATCGTCCTGCAATCGGTGTCATCCGCACGAATGAACATAAAAAGGGATTTGACATATGCAAACTTGCACCCATAGCATGACCTTCATACACATCAGAAACACAACCGAGCTGGCAGAATGTTTGCGCGCAAGGCCTATGATTCCATATGGAAATCGAACGATTCGAAAAGAGATAAAAGACTCACGTTGGGGATTACTCTCGGTTGTCGGTTTGCTCCGGAACCATCCAGAGGCTCATCAGATAGAAGGCTTCGGGCACGTTCAGATGCTGCACTGGCCGCTGCATGTACTCCCGGAACATGGGCAGCAGCACGACGTCTCGCTGGATCTCGCGGAACAGCATCCGCGCGTAGTAGCGCACAGACAGGTCATCATCCCTGCCCAAAAGCGGATAGTGTTACACACGTGCCTCAGACAGCATTTTCTCGTTCCGAAGGCAAAGTGCGACGTCCGGGGCTTAGTTACAAGTCAATGAGTTTAACTGCTGGAGCGAATAGGCTGGTTTGGTCTTTACATTAGCTGCGTGATAACAGAACATACGATAAGTGCATGATGGTGATGGTGGATAAACCAGCCTGGTACGTGCGATATAGACAAGCTGGCACGGTGCGACGATCGACGTTAAGTCACGAGCAAGGCATGGCAGTGGCACTTGGGTAAGAAATTGAGCCATTCTTGGTGGCGTCTCACAGACATATCCGAGATACAACTGTCATTTAAAACTGAGATGAAAAGGCGAGACTGTCGTCAAGGACAGCACGGTCCCTCAAATTACCGCCGGCGTTCCATACGACTCAATTATCGTTTGGAACGACAAGACGTTTCAGAAGCTTCGCAAATAACCATCATGGCGTGCAAAGAAATCTACACTTCAGTAACTGGGTGATCTTCACCATATCCTTTAAAATTGTGAAGTGGCACGTGACGGGTCAAGTGAAGTAGATACTACATGGCAGTGCTTCACATATGTGCCTTGCAATTTATGCTTGGCCAATTTATAAATCTAAGCAAACTGCCGAGACCACAGCACACCGATTATGTAATCCAACTTACGGACGGTGTTGGCGCGAGTAGATGACCTCCAGAAGGGCATCCCGATTGAACAGGGTACCATGGACGGGCACCAGCTTGCGGAACTCCTCCATGGCGGGATCCGGCAGGCAGTCGACTGTGTAGCATCTGTCAGCCATCTTGGCTAGGGCTGTACGCAGGTGATGGCCAGCCGAGGCGCGGAACCTCGCAGTGCGCCGCCAGCTGCATCCGCACCGCTCAAACACGCGCAGCAAGGCAGGTCGACGAGGGCTGCACCAAGCGCGGGTACCTGCGAAAAAAGACAACGGCGTCGCCATTGAGGCGAAAAGGGGGTTCGGGAGGAGGTCTACTAGATGAAAGACGTGGCTTAACATCGCTTTTGTCTCAGAAAATCTCGGCCAAGGCACTGTGCGCAGTGAGGGTGATTAAATCAATACCATCTTCACAAGGAATATGCAAAGAGCAGTGAAGCATACAATCAAATAATGTGTTTGCAAATTGCCAACCTCCCATACATTCGCCATGGCTAACTCTGAAAAGCAACTGAAAACAGGCATCTGACAAGGTGGGGGCATTGACTGAAATTAAAATCCTGAAATAGACTTGTGGTAGTATGCATGAATGCAACAGTTTGTAATATGATGAAGAAAGCAATGATAATGTTACTTCTATCAACATTATGCTGCATGAACCTGAGATAGTTGGCCTTAGTCATCTAGATAACCTGACAGAGTGCCCCCAGGATAGTGATAGATCAAATGCTTTGAGCATCCCACTAGCAGGTTGAATATGCTGACAAGCATTTCAGAGATGGAAATAGTGACTTGGAGGGAAACTCTGTGGATCAATACAATGAAGATTGAATAAAAGTGGTAGATGTCTTTGAAACATTACAGCATGTAGACCCTCTCTGGAAATGGCGAGAAATGAGGAGCATGATTTTGAGCACCTTGCCATAAGTATGACACCATATGACTTTCAATATGCCATAATACCACCAATGAGTTTGCAAACAGCTGACTCATTTCAGCCCCAGTCTCCATGTACTGCAACATTGGTTGACAGAAATTGTTAATGCAAACTGGATAAACAGTCCTAGGGCATAACTTGGTGATACGAAAAATTAGAAGAAAAGTCAACACTTAAGACTTAAGAGCAGCAAATTACATTTATGGGTACACTGTTGTACCTGAACCTAGACTATGGAAAAGACAGTGAACAAGCCTTTTAAAACAATAAAACAAAGGGAAAATGCTATCCACTTGTTGATTTGGAGCTGCACTTATTGCATCCATCAACATTCTCTACCCATTCACTGTTTCATCCATGTGACTGCTATTGATTGCTGATAGTTCAGGTTTTGCATAAGGACATAGTTTAGCATGATGCATGGAAAAAACAATGTCAAAAAATACTTTGCATCTTGTTGGAATGACTACACCATGATGCAATGAAAAATGAATGAAAACTGGCCCAAATGAGGTTGATGAGGAAGACCATAAGTGATGGCTATGACCAGGGGTGTCACTTCTCAGTCATTTGGTAATCTGTGCTTACAACTAACTTATAAGCTGCGCTGCATTTCCAGGCACTGCCTTTTACAACACATGCACTGTACCTAGCGCACACAGGCATTGCAACACACCCAACTTAGTGTTGTATGTGAATTGCACATTTGGTAAATGGAAAGCATGTATCTTATGATGGTGACATTTGCCTGGAAGAAAAAATCATCCAGGGCAAATACAAGCTTGATATACCTTGCTAAGAATTATCAATACAACATGTGTGACACTTTACCTCCCTTTGATTTGCATATGGTCTGACCTTCAATGTTTCTCTAACCTCACAAAAACTACACAATCTAGAGAAGTGTATACACAATAAGTACAAGAAATCAAAAAGTCAATTTACATGCACTTTATACATACTATGCAGTGTCAGTTACATTTGCCATAAAAAGGATGTACTGCTCACAACTGCTTGGTACAGATACTGATGTGGCTGACATCCCTTCAAGCCACAAATATGGATGCATTATGCACATACACATACATCAACTGATGTACTTTTGTGTAATTGTTCTCTTGTGTTCCATCTGGCAATAATTATAACTGCCATTGACTTGTGAGCTGTAGGATACCCCAAATCTTCAGTGTTGGAAAGTTAAACATTCTCAGGCAAATTACACCTTAACAAGACCACTCCCCTGGACTTAAATCCGAATTTTCCATACTTTTTCTGAAGTATGGACATCGTGAAGCCTCCTGCATACTTGTGATACAGATACAAGGTCTTCTATACTCAGGAAACACAAGACATGTTCCAAAATTTCAGTTGGCAGGGAAAGCAGAGATTTCTCAACATCCTTGTCTTCGCTGACCAGATGCATCACTTTCTCCTCATTCGAGAACTCCATCGCATCTATCAGCAGCATTCAACAATCACGTGCACTGTTTCAGATATCGAAAGTAGTCACCAAACTCAGCAGATTCAGCTTTGCACGGATGAACGTGTTGAATACAAACACGCGTCGGAGCGCCGGAATGGAACGGAAGTCAAATGCGGGCGGTTGGCGGTTAGAGACCTGCGGCACGTTGCGGACGAGGCCGTTCAAACCTTCCAATGAAAGCGGTGTGATTGTTAAACTGATGCGGTCGTGGCTGAACCGGACTTGCAAATGTTATGCGCGCTGGAACGGCACTCAGAGTCTCAATTCTCGTTTTAGTTTGGATCGGGGAAAGGAAACTGTAGCCAAGGGAGTTACTTCATAGACTTTTACGTGGCCTAAGCCCAACAATGCTGATTTCAGCCCGCCCCCGCTCAAATCTCTCCTAATTCTTGTCATGCTGGATTACTGGGCAGGAAAGGAATACTGGGTCACAAAAAAACACAATCGTATAACTCTGAGTACAGGTAGCAGGCTTCTTAAACACACCCACTATTAGGATCATGTACATTTAGGGGTGGGACACTGTCGTTTTCGTTGTGGAACCAAAATCATGAACCTTACCCATTCTATTTGCCAGATCCATTCCTCCACAGGTTTTCACCCCCTTTTTCGCTCGTTATGGTTATGGTCCTTTGCTTTCGTGCGTTAGTTTCGCTCGCGCAGCTTCTCTTGCATTTATTTCACGCAACAAAAAAAATTGGTGCGAGTTGACTTTTAACGCGTGGGCTTTTCTACGAATATATTAATGTTGGCTGGCTAAAAACACGCCATGTCGTTTACAGGCTATTTGGCTGAGTGCAACACAAGACGCACATAACTTTAAAATGAGAGGTGCTACTTGGGGTGTCCTGGACATATGTGCAGAATTTCAGCGCTGTAACAATTTGTATGACATCAAACAGACGCTCGTTTATAAGCGAGGTTTATTCACAGACATTTCACAGCTGCTGGAAATATGACGCTCGCCATGTTAGATTGATATTACAGATTCAATTTCGCGTGTCACATTCAATCAACTCACCGATATGAACGAGACTTGGCTGCCAGATTAGGCAAGTTACACCATTTACAAATATATCAGCCACAAAGTGCGACATTAAAATACAATCGTGCCGTTGAATCATCAATGTTCATCGTCGTTGAAAGCTTTTCTTGGGTAAACGTTCGCTAACTCACGCAGATTTTGGCCAAAATTTGTTTGTTGATAGTGCACGCGCGTTGATAGAACCAAAGCATCTCAAATAAAAAATCCCACTTCCACCTATCACATTCGAAATCACGCGCCATACACAACCGTAAAAGTTCAAGGTCATAAAATTGGGCACCCCAAAAGCTTCAGATTGGACAGCAACATACAGCCTCATGAAATCCACCTAACCACCACATATAAAGATCGTGGCGTTTAAACGTTTGTTTTCTAGAAGCCTTGAAAACTTGGAAATGACGTCCCTGCACGCGTTAACATACAGACATTGCATGCCAGCTATAAGACAAGCGAGACTCATTCGATCAGCCTGAAATTTAGCACAAAAAAGCACATCATGTACGTGTACAGTTTTTGTTGAGTGGCAATTTGTGACATTTAAATTTACGCATTCTAGAGGCTTTCAAGCATGGGATGTATGACATATGCATGAAAACGACACCAGCAGCGTCGCAACATGAAACCAAGGCTAAGGAATGCTGCATCGTACAGGATGCATCTGGGCATTGTCTGTCACATGACATGTCATGTGACATTTGATCATGCGAAATGCGATATGCAAATTAAATACGTCACATATGAAGATCGTTTTTCCACCTTCGCAGACTACTCTGATTGTCACAAATTTTGCCACAAACATTCACCTCGCATGGCTCCATCCAACCACCAAATATTATACCGTGAAATTTAAATGTTCGTGTTCCAGCAGCATCCAAACCTTGGATATAACAACCTCGCACGTGTAACATACATGCATTGCATGTTAGCGAAAAATAAAAACTCCATTCATCAGGACGAAATTTGGCCAAAAATGCATCATGTACTTGCACAATTTTTCGTTTATTGGCAATTTTTGACGCTCAGATTTACACATTTTGGAGGTTCTCAAACATAAAAATATATGACAGATACATCAAACGGCACAAAGGCGTTGTAATATGCCGCAAAGCCCGAGGAAGTCAGCAAAATGCATCCTGCCGGATGCATTTCGCGTTGTATCCCACATGACACGTCAAATGGCAATATGTCACTTTGAGTCTGAGGGATGATACTTGGGGTGCCCTGTACATATGTGCAGTATTTAAGCGTTTGTGACATTTGCATGATATCAGACGGACGTCCGTATTTAACCGAGGGTTCTCACAGACATTCCACAGCTCCTGAGAGATGTGACGCTGGTAGTGTGAAATCGATATTAGATATGCGCGTTCGCGTGTCACATTTCAATCTACTCACCGTAAGAAATGATCCTGGCTCCCAGATAGGACAAATTACATCATTTAACGACAACATCAGCCACAAAGGACGACATTAAAAAACAAACCACGTTCTAAATGATGAAAGTTTAACGTCGTTCAAGGCTTTTTCTTATGCGCACTCGTTGAGTGTACACATTTCGTCCAAATTTGTTGATAGAACAAAGCTTCTCAACTAAAATCTCACTCTCCATCTGTACATTCGAAAATGCGCCGTACAGAACCGTAAAAGTCTATGGTAAATACGCCCGTGCAGGAAACGTGAAATCGCCCGTACAAAACCGTCTCGGGAACTAAGAAAGCTAGAAACACCAAATTTACAGGATGTATTGGCTGTACGTGAACTCACTTAGGATAAAGTTCGTGGTTGCTAGGTCACGATCTTCGGGTCAAATAAGTTCAAACAATTGTAAAATCCCAGGCTGGTCTCCAAAGTGCCCCCAGCATCCTAGACAACTGTTTCTAAGCAAAAGGTCACATGCTCATCTAAGGTTGGTGACCTTGTTTGACATTTTAAAGGTCATGGTGACCAAGATAATAGAAGACTGCTCTAAATTTTGCAGTTAAATAAGCGACAAAGATTACGCTAGGCAGTGTGTTTCTAAAAACAAATCCTAACCCGGGTCATTTTAGGTCAATGACATATTCTGACCTCTAAGAATTCCATGGAATATGTACAATGCCGTTGTTGCTATCAATAAATTCGAAATGAGCACCAGAAACTATCCCATGCAGCAAGCCCTAGAGTAATACAACAGGTTGGCTATGACCTTAGTCTGATCTGCATACCTGACATTTGGTCAACGTTATTTGCTCATCCAATATTTGTGTTGCCTAAGAAGGCATCTCCGGGATGTATGGCTTCGTCTAACACTCCGTTGTTGCATCAGACTGAAGGATTCCCTAGAAATAGACTACGCTGAGACCATAGCCTGACTTTGACCTGTCATAGGTCAACGACCTTACTAGGTACATCTAATTTTTTATGTCAATCGATCCGCCATTTAATTGTCTACAGCTACGCAGAATTTGGGGAGGCTACGTCGCGCCGTTCGGAAACAATTTGGGAAAAACTCTCGGGGAGGGGGAGGGGGTCAATTTGATTAGGCCCCACCCGACCGCGTGTTAAATGTGGCACGCGAGTGTAAATGCATCAAATCCATTTAAGTTAGCGGACGTGAAAATGTGATAAAACGATGGTTTATCTTGGTTTGGTTGAAAGATAAGCTATTTGCTCGAGAAGAAATAACAGCCGCATTATGACGCAGCACCTCACTGTCAAAGTGGACGCCGCAAGTGCCCATAGATGGCGTTGCTCCAACGCTACTCCAGAAGACTGCGAGAGGGCAACGATTTTGAGTTGCTATTGGGTTTCTCCTGGCAGTACCAGCCACTATGGCTAAGCAAGATATTTTGTTGAATGTTCCAGTGAATCGAATTTAGTTCGGCTCGTGCTTCTGCTCATTAAAAGTGATACTGTACACATTACGAAACTTACAAAACGAATACATTTAATTATCTGGAACATACTACTGGGCAACCGGGCGGCCGACCACACAACACCAAACGCCACTCACAGCTTCCAAGGTGCTCTCACAGAAGTGAGGACCATGAACACCAGTGTCCCTGCTCACGAGGTTCAGGCACTACACATCCAAGTTTAAGACGCGCCCGCGCTGTCGGTTGGATACCCTTCTCTCGGGTGGGGTGTCAGTTTGACTCGGCTGGAGTCTCAGAGACTAAGAGACCTAGAGGCTACGCATTCACAGGGTGTATTTGCCTGTACATAAAATAACTAAGGTCAAAGTTCGAGGTTCCTAAGTCATAACCTTCGGGTCTCAAACTTCGGGTTTGTGTCCAAAGTGACTCGAGAACGACCTTGTTTGACCTTTCTGAGTTCATGGTGACCGAAATCATACAAGGCTGCCTTAAGTTTTGCATTTGAACAAGCAAGAACGACTACGCTAAGAAGTATGTTGCTAAAAAACAAATTGGTGGTCTTGGTCACTTTAGATTGGCGACCTTTAGCAAGATATATAATGCGTTTCCTGCTAACAATAAACTCGAAATGAGCACCAAAAACAATCCCATACCGCAAGACTTGGGGGAACAAAACAGGTTAGGTTTGACTTCGATCTGACCTTTATACCTGAACCTAGGTCAATGGAATTTGTTCATTCAATCGTTGTGTTGCCTAAAAAAGCTATTCAGGGACGTGCGGCTTCGTCTAACACACGGTTGTGGCATCATATTAAACGATTCCCTAGAATTTAACAGTCTTTTTCATGTAGCTCCGGGGCCTTCTCGCAGGAGAGCCTCGTGGGCGAGGATAGGGCGGGCTCATTCGCTAACCTGTCACCACTCAACTTTTCTGTGGGCTGACCTACAGGACCACGCCTGTGAAGACAGCTGTAGCTGCAACAAGAGAATACAAATTTCGAGCGATTCCCATGGTTCAGTACGTGAACTCTGTGAGCAGTTTGCCGAGTGCATTTATGTGTGTTTGAGCCGTCGAGGCCGAACATTTTGATCACGTAATAGAACAGACCTAAATCAACGCGACACGTCTTACCGTTATGGACTTTGGTGGCTAAGAAAGCGGTGCAGTGAATACTCTGTGTGTCAACCTGACGCCCTGAAATCAAAAGATGAAGTGGAGTTTTACAGAGGTAACACCCATATTTGTGTTTGGGATATCAGTATTTTTATCCGCAATGTTTCGTGTATCCAGAAATAGAGGTCGACGTAGCCTGTTAGCAACTTTATCTACACACGTACCAGCCGTTCAGATTGTCTTTCGTTAGACATTGCCGTGCAAAATGGTT
>NW_023596921.1:9720812-9798681 GCF_011947565.3 Pollicipes pollicipes | reverse complement strand
TGCAGTTGCTACAGCAAGATCGCCGGCTTGGTGTTGGATGAGCTGCGTGGACGGCTCCCCGAGCACCCGGCCGCCGCCTGGACTACGTGCAGGAAGAACCCGTTCGGACCCACGATGTGGACGGATGACCAGACGCTGAAGCTGCTGAACGCGATGAACGTCGTGCTGTATGACCAGCTGGCCCTGATGAAGGAGGGCGGACCGGAGGACGGATCGGCTTCCGAATTGAGCACGCTGGTAAGTGGATTGCAATGAAGATTAATCCTCGTTCCTTGCACGTTTGAATGGGTGAAGTCACGCACAGGGCATGTGCAGACTTCTATGTCCGATCTGTTTTTGTTTTTTTGTGTTGTTATCAATGGTGGGCTGTGACTTGCAAAACAATGCTGTCAGCCATACGTTCCCGTCCGTTTGCCTTGAGGCGTATTACTGTGCTCCTCTCAGATGGCGCAACACCGAACACGCTATTGTGATGTGTGCACAATCTCGAACGGTGACGGTGATGATAACCATGATTAAGCGCTTGCTCATGCGGTTGTCACCAACATGTGTTGTGTTGGCTCGGTCAGTGTGGTTTAATTTATTGTTGTTTACATTTTCTCGCTATGTACTGGTACATCTCAGTAAACAGTTGTATTGGAACCTATTGCTGCGTTTATGAATGAATGGGCTGATGGGCTCTTCGTTCTGAATATGTGTAGGTGATTGGGTTGCATGGAGCGCAACGCATTCAATGGCTTGCCATTCCTTTTCAGGTTATGTACCTTCGTCGCCACCTCCACTCTGCCGGATCCGGGACGCAGACTGTAATGGGGACAGTACTCCTCTGTAGCCGGCATGCTGGGCGTTAATCTCCACAACGTGCAGTTACCGCACAGCTCGATGATCTGCTGGCACAAAAGCTTGCATTGCCGAAGGGGGCGTGGGAAATGAGTCTGTTCCTCTAGCACTATAACGGCATTGGGACAGACTGGTTGTTCAGGTCATGGGTTTTTGGGAGCTCCTGCTTTATCAATTGGTGTCTAATAGCCTATTTTTTTATTTTTTTGCCATAGGTTTTGATTTCATTGCCATAGATTTTGAACTTCTGTGATTAGTTGTGCACTTAACTATGTTTCCTTGAGCTAATCACATGATGTGAATCAGTGATGTTATGCACATCATGTTTATGTTGCTTAAGAATATCGTGATTCCCAACGAATTTGACAACTATATAATTTGACTGTGGATGATTTGATCACGTGCATACGGAGTATGTTCATCTTATTATTTGCCTAATTTTCATGTTGGCGGTTAACTAATGTTTTGTAACTGCCGTGATCACACATGTTTGGCGAACTTCTAGCGTTCTTCCTTACATCTTGGTACAAAGCTCTGGCATGTATTCCTGAATGTCTAGGCATGTTTTCAATGTAAAGCAGGTGTGCATAATGTGTAGACAGTATATACAAGCCGGGGTGTTTTGGGTGCTGCAGTGAATTGTGATATTTGTTAATAAGGAATGTCGCTAATTGGTTAAAATGTAAGCCTCATGGGCGATTGGATTCCTTCCGTGTGGGAGGCTTATGAGAAGCTTGCTTTGTGCTAAAATAAAATGCAAGATAAATAGATGTCGACGATTATATGGCATCCCTTGCAATGTAATAGTCATACCAAACCTTGAAATTTGCTACCATAATAGTGGAAAACACCTTTTCCGTGTACACAACTCGTCATCACGTACAAACGTTGCATATTTTGTTGGAGTGGATTGTGTTTGTCATTCATGATCAGTGCTGCACGCAAATGAAGTGAGCAATTAAAAGCGATGGCACTGTGTTACATGTCATATTTAGCTATTGACCTTCCTTTCCTTCATTAGAGCTTTGATTACTTTCCAAACTTTTCTGACAAGAATACCCGAATTATCACCGGCGTGATCAGCCTTATCACATTTTCTCCGTTGCTGAGAATATGTATCATCTTGTCTTGTTTGATATCTTGATTTTCATCCATTCATAATCACAGTAGCATGCTTTAAACACAACATTCTTTTCGCATAAACTGAATCGCATTTATTCACAATGCGTTGTCGTTTTGTGTAAATTCAACATAATCATGCACTGACTGTGCTTGTCTTGCCTTGTTTGTTTGTCACTGTGCTTGTATGCGTGTTTGTTTGTGACTGCGAATATCTGTGCTGTACAGTGACATATTCCTATTCACGTGTCACCTGTAGGAATTCACACAGTGTGTGTGGTGGCCTGACGTGCGTCTCCTCTGGCAGGGACGGTGAAGAGTACCTGTTCATCGACGTTGTCCGCCGCGGCATGCGGCTGTCCTGGGAGCAGGTGACGGAGGAGCTGAATGCTGATCACCCGGAAGTGGACCTCCAGATGCTCGAACCCTTTCCGCGGGCAGGGGTGCGTAATGCATGGGATGTTGTCAAATTCTTGCACAACATGCGCTGTGACGTATGGAGCTTATTGATATTTGAGAAGTATTCCATTTTGTTTAAAAAGTGCGTGCATGACTCATTTGTGCAAAGAAACCAGATTGAACAGAGACCGACTCATTCTTAGATTGGGAGCACGGGAGTCCCAGGTTGAGGATTTTGTGCTCCTATATGAATCTATGAGAACCAGCAGCCTTGCGACGGCTTGCAACGAGCCCTTGTGTCTGTACGCTCTCCAGTGTCCGGCGGTGTGAGTGTGTTACCAATCCTTGTCCAACGCAGTGTATTGTGTTTTGGCAGCTGCTGCGTCGCCTCATCAATGGCGCAGTCCATCCGGACGCCCGCCGGCCAGGGACCGGCTTCGACCTGATCTCGTTGGAGACGCTGGCCTGCTGGGCCCGCAGCGACTGCCGTCCGAACACGGCCGCAATCGTTGACCTGATGTCGACGATGGCTCGTGCCCGGCCCATGTACACGCGCCGCCTGTTGCAGGTCAGTAGTCTTGGGTGACGCTAGAGCTGGGCATGTGTTTTCAACAATTGTTGGAAAGATGCTTCTGGGTCACTATTATGTGCGCGATGAAAATGTGCACGATGGGTGTGTAAGATACGCATGTGACTTTTTATATGCTAGGTGACGTTCTGGTCCCATTTTCGGTTCCCAGAAATCTCCAGCTCGTAAATGGCCTGTAATCGAGGGCTGTGCGCTGCGCCCGTGATGGTGCAAGCAAAAGAAATGGCGATATAATGAGGAATAATTAGTGCTACCTTATTTTCACTGTTTTTCCTCTCTGCAGCAATTCGTCGAGACTAACGGCTCGCTCGTGGCTGAGAACGAGAGGCGTGGTCTGGAAGCGCTCATGAAACACTTCAAGAGGATGTACAAGCGGCTGGTGCGCTCCCTAGACGAACAGGAGGCTGAAGTGCAGGAACTGGTAAGAATGAATTGGATTTGATCAAATCGACAATAGAGGGAGTTAATCGCGTAGCTTCTCTTAATTCTTTGCTGACCTGTTCATATGCATGTGCTGATGTGTGGGAGGTGGAAACGTGTTTGCGCGCGCGTCAGTTACGTGGCTGATTGTCATGGTGTGTTGTTATGTATAATGATATGCCTGCACACTTATAAGTTGGCTGTATCTCTATTTGGTAGGGTTAAATAGCTATGTGAAACAGGTTTAACCCCATGCATAAGCATCATAAGCATTGTAAAGTTGTGATGCAGGTTGAATCATTTCGTAGAAATTTATTTCTGTACGGTTGTTTTCTTCCATTCACTTTCTGTAATTTCTTGTGCAATTTCCTGCAGACCTGTGACCCGGGGTTCGTTCCTGCTATGGTCCTTTGTGACCACTCGTGCACCACTATATTGTCAAGCTGTTGTCTGATCTATGGAATGTATCATTAACTTCTCAGTTAGTAACGTTCTCATTTAGTTTGTAGTAAGTTGACCTCACCTCATAATTAACCTATATGGCGCTTGTTTCGAGCATTTATAAATGTGTTATTTTCTCATGTTACTAGTTTCTGGGCTTACTGATGCTCGTTTTCGTCTTCTCAGCTCATTGTCTTCTCAGTTATTTCCCGCGTCCCAATGCCCATTTTAAATCCTGATGGCCCATTATCTCCTTGTGTTGTGTGCGATACCCTCATTGTCTTTATCCGTGTTTCAGGCGGACCTCCGCGCGGCTGGCCGAGCAGTGGGCGACTACCGGAGGCAGTTTGGTGTGGGTGACGTCGTCACGTACGGCGACGGGTGCCTGGCTGTGGTGTACGGCTGCTCACCATACTACGAGATCTCACAGGTAGGAGCGATACCAGTGGAACTGTCGTACAGGGCAGACCCTGTCTGAGGTCATTTGTCCTATTGTGTTGAGAATTGGTTTAGGGAGCTGTTGTTTTCTGAGGACTCAAAGGAACTGTTTTGTACTGTTGTTACTTCTCTCAGGGCAAGCCAATCACCGCATGCATAATCATTGTTTAATTGTGTGACTTGTGCTATACGAACCCCACAACCATCGAAGTTGTTTTCTCTAATGGAGGATATGCGGTGTGTAATATTTTGGTATTTTGTGTATGTACTGAGATCAGGTGTAACTTTGCAATGTTCTGTCTGTCTATACATCGTTTTGAATGTGTGCCCTCGCTGTATGGCAAACATCTATTGTGATTTCATACAAGCATGTTGCAGTGGTCCCATTCCCTTCTTGATTCGAAGAGCCAATCAGTGCATCAGTGATAGGCACGTAAATGTACCACATTGTTACAGTTGTGGCTAGACGCGTGTGAGCTCTTAAATGGTATTCCTGCGAAGTCTCAGTGCCCCCCCCCCCCCCCCCGCCCTCATCTCTGACGACGGCCGTGCGGTGTGAGTTATTGTGCTGACTCGGTGGTGGTGTTTTCAGGACTGGACGGCAAATAGTCGCGTCTGCTCCGGGCTTCAGCGGGGACACAAGCAGCCCTTCTACAGCCTGCTGCTGGAGGGTGACCGGTTCGGATACATGGCTGATGGTAAGCAGGCTCTTCAAAGTGTTCTTCACTCTATTGGAGTTTTTACATGGACCGTCCCCCTCCTGGTATTTGAAATATGGACAGGGTGCCATAAATATTTTGTTTGGTTGCATTGGACATGCTTTATGTTTTCACGAAACTCCTATATTCAGTCTGGCATGTGTACCCTGATGTACCCTGATGTAGCTTTTCCAGCATCTTCGGTGATTTTTAGTCGTTATAATGTTATGATTTGAAAGGGATCTTCATTACACAACCATACTGGGAAATGCACTATTAAGTGCAATTCACGCCCATGACTGCTACTCAGAAATATTCCTAGGTCGTCCCCAAACCACAGCAGATTGATGAGATGTCACAGATGTCATTACACATCCATACTGGGAAATGCACTATAAAGTGCATTTCACGCCCATAATATTTTGTTTGGTTGCATTGGGCATACTTTATGTTTATTACGAAGCTCCTATATGGAGTTTGACGTGTGTAATACCCTGATGTAGGTTTTCCAGCATCTTTTGTAATTCTTGGTCATCGTAATGTCACAATTTCAAATGCATCTTCATTACACAGACATACTGGAAAGTGCACTTCATAGTGCAATTCACGCCCAGAACTGCCACTCAGAAATATTCTTAAGGGATCCCCAAACGACAGCAGATTGATGAGATGTCTTGCTGCCATTCTGGCGTAGAGCGCCACTTGCGTCTGCGTCTAACAGAGGTGTTTGGATCTTTGCAGAGGAGCTGCAGCTGTCCCCGGATCCCCAGCCAATCAGCCATCAGGAAGTGGGTCGCTTCTTCACCCGGTTCGACGGCGAACGGTATGAGCCGATCGCTCCGCTGGCTATTCGCTTCCCGGAGCCGCTGTGTGAGCATGAGACGAAAGCGAGCTTCGTCGAGTGTTCGACAGATGGCAGCGACAGCGAATGGGAGGACGACGTTGGAGATGAAGAGGAGGAATGGAGACCGTCACCCCCTACAGTGTGGATGGGCGTTTGGCCAGAGATCCTCCCCGAGGACCCAGATGATGAGGACGCTGATAGTTGAGCCGTGACCGCTCACGGTGATCCGTTGAACCACTTACGGCTATGTTTGGGCTGTGAAGAATAGCTCACTGGTGTTAATGAATACCTCATCTGCCTCAGGTACTCTGTATGGCTGTACATATGCGTGTATGCCCGTGTAGGTGTTTGGCATGCAGCCAGTCAGTCGTCTTTTTGTTTGATTGCTCGTGCTGCATTGGCGCCGGTTATCCTACGCACTCAGGGCGGCAAGTACGTTGTCATGGTTTGCTGTGCCTTCTTTTGTATGTGATAGCATTCTGTGCCATCGGTTGTGTATGTGATGCCAGCTTTAGAAGTGTGTGCGTGTGTGCCATATGTACATTTATCTGTATCAAATGATTGGTATGTGACGACTGATTTCGTACTCTGCATGCAATTTTGGGCTGTGTGAAAGCTAAGCATTGATATTTAGTCAATTGTTGAGGCGTTGAAGTGTGTTCATTGTCATGCCTTAGGTGGTCATCGGCTACTGCTTTCATAGCTGTGATATATTGTCAAGCTGTGTGCTTTAATATGTCCTGTTGATTACGTTCTGTGTGTCTACATTTACCGTTGGTAACTGGCAGGTACCAGGTGCTATTGGTAGCGCCGTTTTACAAAAGAACGACTTCGGGCTTTGTGTACCTGACATGGAACCATGCCCTGCAATATTTGTAACAATGTATATAATCATGCAAATCATACTGAGAAATTGTTGCAATGTGTTCTGGGATGAATGAAAGACGGCTTTGAATAGGCTAGTTTCTGAGCAATAAGAGAACAGACATCCTACCTATGACATATGCAACGTTACTCTGCCCTGGATCGCTTTTCATCTTTTGGTTTGCATAGATTTTTGAAAGCATTACGGTGGGCTTCGGTTATATTCAACAAACATGAGTCCTTTAACATGGCAGAGTTTTTAACAGATAAGTTTTGAGTGCCATTAACTTGTTTGTTGCAGCTGTTGCGTGACATTTTTGGATTAGCGGGATAAAGGCTTTTATTGACAGCTGACTGGGGTGGCCTGTCCTGACCTGGGCTGACTGCACTGGGTCCTTTTCGTCAACTAAGCGCTTCTTCGGCCATTGAGGGCTTCGCCGGAATGATTTAGTCATCTTTAGTCATCATATTTAGTTATCATCATCATCTTTAGTCATCTTTAGTCATCGCTTCATCATATGTATATATATATATATATATATATATATATATATATATATAAACACTTCATACCCTTCTAAAGCTTATTTGCGCAGCCACAGAAAAAAAGATGGAGACCTCGCAGATTGCACCACCTTTCCATAAAGGTACCTGTTTGCGTGCCATTAGCGTGCCTCTCCTTGGCCGAAGTCACCTACGAAGGGTGGAAGTAGTCGCTCCACTGCTCCACTGAGCTGAGCTTGGCTCCACTGAAGTAGAGCGTCGCCAGGGAGATTCGTTTGGTGCGAAATCCTAGGTGAACGGTTAACACGCGCTCGGGTGGGGTCAAATTGACACCCCCGAAGGTTTTCCAGAATGGTTTCCGAACGGCGCGGCGTAGCCGCGACAACTTTTGCATAGCTGTAGAACATTGAATAGTGGATCGTTTGACATAAAACATTACATGTACATTGTAAGGTTGCTGACCTATGGCAGGTCAAGGTCAGGCCATGGTTTCAGGGAAGGCAATTTCTAGGGAATCGTCCAATCTGATCCAATAACGGAGTGTTGGGCCCTACAAATATTGAATAAGTAAATTACGTTGGCGTAAGGTCAGGTATGAAGGCCAGACCAAGGTCAAAACCAACCTGATTTACTACTCTAGGGTTTGTTGTATGGGATAGTTTGTGGTGCTCATTTCGAATTCATTGACAGCAGGAACCGCATTAGCCCTAGCACCCTTCATTAGCTTCTTAGATGTCAGAAATTGTCATGGACCTAAGATGTCCCGGGCCGACATTTGTGTTTATCAACATACTGCCTAGCGTAATATTTGTCGCTGATTCAAATGCAAGGTTCTGAGGGCGCTTTGGTGACCAACCTAGAATGTGAACTCGTTTGACCTTATTTGGCCCAAAGGTCTAGGAAAGAAGCTCACACTTTGACCTAAGTGAATTCACGTACAGGTCAAGACACCCTGCAAGACACAAGACACCATGAAACAACGCCCCCGAATGATCGAATGCGCCATAGTAGGTTAACAAATAGGACTCCTAACGAGAGCGTAGGGCCCTCCATTCCAATGGAAAGAACCGAAGACCTTATGTGAACGGCCCCAGAATGATAGAATGTGTCCGAACATGTTATCAGAAGGGGCCCGAGAAGAACGTAGAAGAACTCTTTTCAAATAAGAAGTGCCCAACATCCAGTGCGGAGGGCCCCCGAAACATGGAGTACACCCGAGCAGATTATCGGCTTGGCCGGACAGGAGTGTAGGACCCTAAATTCGCACAAACCAAGACCCAATGTGCAGGGTCCCTGGACAATGCAGTGTGGCGGAAGCATCGAACAGATGGGGTCCTCGACAAGTACGTGGGGCCCTCCTTTCAGATACGAAGTGCCCAACTCACATAATGTGAAGGGCCCCCGGATATCCGAGTGTGCCCAAGGAGGCTAACAGATGGGGCCCCGGCAAAAGCGCAGGGCCTTCCGTTCAAATATGAAATTTCCACGACACGATGTAGAGGGTCCCAAATAATCGGGTACGCCAGAGCAGGTTAACAGATAGGATTTCCGAAAAAGCGAGGGGCCCTCGGTTCAAAAAGGAAGTACCCAAAACCACATGTAGAGGTCCCCACGATCGAATGGGCACGAGCATCTTATCAGAAGGGGCCCCGACAGGAGTGTAATGTCCTCCATCAAAGAAGAAAGACCCAAAACCTGACCTGATGACCTAATGGGGAGGGCCTCCGAAAGATGGAGTGTACCCGAACAGGTTACCAGATGACCCCTATGGGAGCAGAGGGCCCTTAATTCAAACACCAAGAACCAATGCGCAGGGCCGCCAGAGCAATCCAATGTGGCCACAGAGGTGAACTGAAGGGGCCCCGACAAGTGCGTAGGGCCCCGTTCAAATAGCACATGCCCAAGGCCCAATAAAGAGGGCCTCCGAACGACTGAATATGCCCCAGCAGATTATCAGATGGGCCCCTCCAAAAGTGTATGGCCCCCCATTCAGAAAAGGAACACACAAGGCCAAGTGTGAAGGGTCTCCGAGCGACTGGTGTGCCCAACCAGGCCATCAGGTGGGCGCCCGACAAGAGTGCAGAGCCCTAAGCAAGTGACAGAGAAATGGAAGCGACCTGGACCAATGAGAAGGGACCATGAACATATCGCAAGTGTGTCGGTAGGTTAACTGAGACCCACATAAAGGGCCCCTGAGCAGCCGAGAATATCCCGGCAGGTTAAAATATGAGAACTCGGCTAGAGCCCACAGAGCCTTCCTGGCGAATGGAAGGACACGTGGAAGGGATCGTGATTGACAAGAGTGCCCCGGCACACTAGCAGGAAGGCGCCCAACAGCACGGGGCCCCCCGAGCAAATGCGAAGAGATAAAGGGCAATGTGGAATGCTCCTTAAGTATCGAAATGATCCTGCAAGTGGGCATATAGGTCTCTCAGAAATGGCATTGGGTCCCTAGACATTGTAATGAGGCTTAGAATTCCAGTTCACAACCTTTCCAATCACCGAATGATTTTTTGACTTCTCATAGGCCCTTTACTTTCGTTTACAACTGTTCTTGGTCGTCTTGGAATCCAGAGATATCCAGTTTTGTTGCTTTTTGTGTTTAAAAAACTACACCTGTTCGGCCGGCTATGGGCCCCCTCGTAGCCAATGGGCCCCTTCGGGACCCAAGGGATGGGGATGGCCCCGTGCCCCCCACCCCCTTTGGATCCGCCCCCGGTCATCTATGCCATTCGGCAAAGAAGGCTATCCAGCTTCACAAGATCATTTGTTCATTGTAATATTGTCTTTTCTGGGGGCGGAGCTCTGTGAGCGGGTAGGCATTTTAGGTCATTGAGGAGGCATTTACCCCCACAGCGTAGATGCAAAAATACCGCCTGGACATAGGCTGGTGAGAATTTTGAAAGTGAATCAATGGCTCACAGTGCGATAGATTTTTCACGCGACTTTATTTCGCTGGCTGCTTTTTAAGAGGTAAGACTTGTGACAGCACTTTAGGCAGAAACAGATTCGGGAGCCTGAAACTGCCAAAAACAATGTGAAAAAGGCATAAAACTGGAGATTCTCCTTTCAAAACCAAGCCAGAGAATGAAGCCCCTTCTGTCATATATTCCTTATCTGGCACCAGCTTCTGTCCGCTGTCGGCGGCCGCTGCCCTGACCCGGCTGTCTCTCGCGTGATTGGCTGTGAACTGATCGTCTGGCTGCTTTGTTGCATGTTTCTGGATCAGCGTTACCGCTAATTGATATGCAAAACATTTGCTTCACACCTGCACCAATATATCTTTCCGAATGATCTTCCATTACACCACACTACCGTAGAAAAAAAGCTTACGCGAAGCTGCCTGACTTAGGCATGCATTGGTCCAACAGGCGTTGAACTGATCATCACTCAGCGTAGCCGACTTGATCCGCTTTCAGGTGTGGGCAGGGGCGTAGCCAGAGCCTTGGCCGCGCGGCGTCGGCCCAGCAGCTAATGCTGAACCGTGACCAACGCGTGGACGAAAGTGATGACGCTTCTAAAAGAACTACTTTTGAACGCTTCAGGACGTCAAATCTTACAATAAGAAGCCAGTCTGGGCGCATATCTGACGTGTGCGATTTTTAGACTGATGCACCGCGAAGTGGGCTAGAATCTGGTGAGGGAAATGGAAGAGTGAAGGAAGAACCTCCATTTTTCGTGTTTCTGTAACTATCAATCTGTCTTCTAGACAGATTAACATGACGCCCGTGGTGTGGTGGCACTTGCAATGGCCGACGCCGTTCGGTTTTAAGGAAGCTGCAACCCGGGCCATCGCTGTCCTTGCTCTCGATGTCACGGGCGGGCATATTCAAACCTTTGATGTCATTTGTTTCACTAATCCATTCTGAAAACATGAACGTTCTCAGGGAAGGAAGGCAAGCAAGCAAGCCTCAGTTAAGCCTTGTTCGTTTTTGTTTACTCATTTCGATCCTCTGTATTCAACAATAACGAGACCCCCACTCTTATCAACAATATTGAGACCCTTAATTCCTTCCGGGCGAGAGGCCCCTTAAGTGGATCCCAGGGGCACATTACCGTTTCCGATCAAGGGCTGAAAGGCCATTCCGTCTCGTCGCCAAGTGGCTTCTGGCTGTCATTCTGGCGATACGGGGCGGCATCTCCCGGTCGATCCGGAGGCCCTTAGAAGGATGCATCACATCACATTGTTCTCCTCCATGACACGGGAGGCCTTCTGACCCACGTCGTTGGCACAGATCAGCACAGGAACCCCCATTGACACAACAACATACGCAGCAGGCGGCCCAATAATTGCCACGTAGACTCCACTTCCATATTTATCTGTGTTCTTCAGAGGTATTGAGAACTAACTGAACGCAGATTGTGGATGAAATCGGGATCCCAGATTTTTGTTAACATGGCCAATCCATGTTCACCTTAAAATGCTCAAGATTCAGTCAAATTGATAAAACTGGTAAAATTATGTAATGTGATTTTGAACATGCGCGCTCGCATGTACCAGCTACAGCCTCGCCGCCCGGCGTTGCAGTCTCCATAGGCCGCGCGGCATCGGTCTTGCGGCGGACGCCAGGTGATGGCCAAGGAACAAACGAAAAAATTACGCATCTGGAGGAAGATGGATGATTACATAAGTAAGTTACACGTAAGTTAAATGTGTTGTAAAGGTGAGCTAAATGCAACCTAAATCTGAAAAGTGGGAGGGGGCCGTTAACACTGCTGGCCCCCTACCTTGAAAAGTGATGGGCCATGGCCCCCTTGCTTCCCCCCTGTTCCTACACCCATGCACGCATATGAGCAGAGAAGAAATACTAGGCCAGATAAACGCAAAACGATCATCTTAACTATAAGTATGGGTAGCAGGTACCAAAACACATCACTATCAGGATCATGAGCGTCCTATACCAAACATTATCCTGTAAATACTTAGTGACTTTGCCATGCTAGCTCCTTCACATGTTAAGCCAGCCGGTTAGTCGTGAGCAAGATAAGACACACATTTTTTTCGGGTGGTGGGTTGAACGAAGCTGCCTCCAAGCAAAGAAGTGGGAATATCTAAAATAGGGGCAACGCTTAGTCGGAAACCACGTAATTTCGCTCCATCCATGCCTTGTCTCTCGGTATTATTTGTCTCCTGCTTCCATCGACATATAGTTGATATGAGACCCCCGAAAATCAGGAGAGTGGCTGCACATGGCCGGCCAACACAGCTAGGAGAGGTGTGGTCATACTGTTAGGTTCTTCTGCCGGCTAGGGCCGTTGCTTCCGACAGTGATGTGATAGAAGACTACTCTATGCGGACATTCCCATGTTACCTTCGTCACATGCTGTAGCTTGGACACGTGATGCATAAGATTAACCAATAACTAAATTTATAGAAATAATATGATATTAATTGTGCATAACATATTAATTGTGCATGCATAATATCAAACAACACTCAATATATAAAACAAGGTAGAGTTCTGAAATGCGATTCAGTCGCATGATGTATGCAAGTAAGGAAAGTTGGTATGCATGAAGTGGGGAGGGTGCAGAAAAGGAGCAGACTGAACCCCGGGTTACTTCGCATGGCGCCTAAACGGCCAGCTCGTTGGAAAGGCCGCGTCACGGGTTCGCGGCAACATTTTCCACGGGTACCTCATCCACGAGACCACCATCCACGGAAACCCCCGCCGCTTTACGTCCCGTTCAGTTGCGTATGTTGCTGATTCGTCGTCTTGGCTCAAGTGAGGTGCTCATGGTCCAAGCAGTACTTCAACGCATTCGCATTGTATTGACAGTTCATATTATAGCTCGTTGCTACCTGCTGGCAGGCGGTCATCAAGGTGGCCCGGCCTTGGCCATCTAAAGTGATTTCACATGAATTAAACTAGTGTGTCGTCTTGAGCGTTTGGCAGGCTGCCCATACCACTCCTGACCTGGAGTTGGGCTCATTCTGTTTTGCAAGTTGCTTGACGCACGCAACCTAGCAACATCCAACAATTTGCCGAGCGTCGTGCTCCACCGTGGGTGACGTCACATGTTCGTCTGCACATGTGACGCCAGACCTTTCTAGCGCTCTGATACGGATTGGAAACACACGTTCAGATCGGGAGGCAGGCGCCCAGCGAAAGCTGCCGGCTCTGAGCGGATGCCGGTTGTCGGTAGGTGGCGCTGCGGTCGGCCGTTCTCGCGCCCTGCCGCGAGCACGTGGCGGCCGGACGGCGAGCTGGCGCGCTGCCAAAGCGCGCTCCTCGGCCGGCGGTGGTGGCGCCTCTGGCGGCGGCGCGGCCGACTACCCGTGCGGCGCGTGCGGTGACGAGTGCGAGGGCACGGCGTGCGTGGCCTGCGACCGCTGCGAGGAGTGGCACCACCTGAGCTGTGCGCTCCTGAGCGCGCCTCAGCGGCGCAGTCTTGACGTGATCCAGTGGTTCTGCGTGCCCTGCCGGCGCCGGCGCCCCGCCAGCGCCCGGTGATGACCGGCGCCCCGGCGTGGGGCCTCGGAGCGGACCCGTTCGGCTTGTGGTGCGCTCGGGTGCTTCCTGCTCGTGTCGCACAGCGTCCGCTCCGGCGCGAATGTGTTCTTAAGGCTCGTGAAGACAGATGCCAAATAAATCTTGAGCTTTCAAAAGTTTTTATGTGGGTGCGCCAGCCAGCCTCCGTGGAAGCCCTGGGTCGGTTCCTGGGCTGAAGCCGGCAGGGGAAGCACGCGCGTGGCGCCGGCGCGGTGCGGTGACCGCAAGAGCAGCTTTCCCTCCAGCAGTCGCACATCACGTTTATCCGTGCAGAGCTGGGGCTCACTACGACCGGCATGGGTGACCAGTTCGCACTGTCTCGGTGTCACGGTGCTGTCCTGGGGCGTTTTGGCGCGGCTTGTGCGGCGCCAGGATGGGTGTTATACCTCAGACGGGGAAGGCAACTAACTATGGCCGAAGACTGTACGACAGCCAAGTGCAGCGTGAAAATGAAGAGGGACGAAGTGCATGCTGTGATGGATTGCCTCACTGAGAAAGAGAAAAACAACCCGTGTTACTGCCGCGTTTTTTACATGCTCGCATGTACTAAGACGTCTGGGCTACACGGCTGCTAGGGAGGCTGGCGTGCTGGTTATAATTTGCGTCGAGTATTTTATGTCAAACCTGCCCATTTTATCCGGTTAAGCAAAGGAAAATCACTCCGGATCGACTCCCGCGATGCAACAGTCGACGCGAAAGTACAAAACAGGGTGTTTGCAAAAAAAGAAACAAACGGGCAGCGCACAGAATACCGACGGGAGCGCTGTGACAGACAGGACGGAGTTGTGGCCGCAGTGCCGGGCCTCCGGCTGAGAGTGGCAGCCGTGGGAGCGGGCACTGCACCGGCCTTGTCGGGCGAAGCGGTCCTGCACACGACAGACGGACCGCCATCAGTCTGTGAAAGTCCGTGAGCCCATGTTGTCTTAAAGTGGAATAATGGGCCGATCACAATGATGCAGCTGGTTGTAGTCGGTGGTACATTTGGTTGTAGTCGGAGGTGCGGTTAGTTGTGGCAGGATATGCAGTTGGTTGTAGTCGGAGGTGCAGTTATGTTCGGGCTGTGTCTTACGTCCCTGAATTACTGGTAGCGTATGTTCGTGTTTCTGTTTTGTGGCGTTTGACGGCTCTGGCTGCGTCTAGGATGAAGCCAAAAAAATCGCGAAAGACGCGGCAATGTGTGTTTGTATCTTTATCTGCCCGTGCGAATGGGATCACGGCCCAATATCCGTTTCACCCCGTATCGAAGCACCCGAAAGCCTAAATTTCATTACTTTTCATCCTGTAATTGTGTGAATTGCCGTGCGCTACGCGATGGAGCGCGACATCTGCCAGTGAAGAATGGCAGATGTCTGGCAATGGAGCCTGGCAATGATAAGTGCGGCCATCTCCCCGTGTCGTGCAACTGTGACTTGAGCCCTGCCCGTCTGTGACGACGCCCCTGCGTTTCTGTGGCGGCAGACGAGCTGGTGGCCACTAACAAGGAGCGTCAGCAGACGGCGGCCGACATGCAGGCCCGCTGCGCCGCCATCGAGACCCAGCTGGGCGCGCTCGACGCCAAGCGTGAGCTGCTCGAGACCCAGCTAGCCGCGACGGTGGGTCAGACGGCGGCGCCGCCCGCGCCTGCGGGGTTGCCGGGGTGTATGCCCCCCGGCAGGTGACGGCCGGCGGATGCTGTGCGTGTCGCGCCGTCAGAGCGTGCATGAGTACCCTGCAGAGTGGCGCCTCGCCGCCATGCTGCTCTTCTCTAGATCTGCGACGTACGGTGCAGTGTTGGCTGGCAGTATGCCGCGCCTGCTGACCTGTGGGTCGTCGTTGTCCCCCTGCCCTGGTGTGGCAGGTGGATGTGTGCGCCAGGACGATTGGGGGGGGGGAGGGGGCGTACCCGATGCGCCGACCGCTGCCGCGCCCGATCACCGGCGGGCGCCCCTCCCTCTCCCTTGGCTGCCGGCGGTGTTCCCGGCGTGCCCGCTGACAGCCCGCCCCGGCCGCCAGGAGCGCGAGAAGGAGGCGGCCTGCGGCCAGCAGCTGGCCGCCCGCCAGTCGGTACTGGACGGCTTCGACCAGCTCATGGACGCCGAGCTCACCGTGCAGCGTCTGCTCCTGAGCTCGTCTTCAACGTGAGTCGGCCGCGACGCCGCACCGCCGCTGGCCAACCCGGGCGCCGGCCCGCTGTCTGTTCGAACCACAATATTTCTATGATTTCACGACGCGTGAAACGCAGGGTCTTTGGCGTCCCTGGTGTCGCAGTCTTACGTCGATTGTAGGACCTGCATCAAGGAAAGGGAAGTAGACGCAGGTGGGCCCAGCCGTTCGCTCAACTCTGTAGGGGTGTCTTTGTCGGGACGCCAGTGCTCATCGCCGCCGCCGCCGCCATCTCCGGCAGGCGCTCACGCTGAACTGCACGCACACGTTTTGCGCGTCGTGTATCAACGAGTGGACCAAGCATCGCCCCAGCTGCCCTATCTGCCGCGAGCCAGTGACGTCACGTACGCGCAGTCTCGTGCTGGACAACTTCATCGACGGCATAGTGGCGCGCCTGGGCGGCCAGGCGGCCGAGCACCGTGCCACCGTGCGCCGCGAGCGCGAGACGAGCGGTGAGTGCGCCGCGCTCCACTCGGGGGTCGTGGGGAGCGTGTTCAGTGGTCGGGTCGCGTCGGATCGGGTCGGGGGCAATGCCTTCATTGGTCGCCGTTCACTTAACCGCATAGGCGTTTGTAGTTGTCGCACATTGGCGAGTTTAATGACTGGATGCGGTTGTGCTTGGGTTTAGCTCTGTGTAAAGTGTTTGGGGTGGTGTGTAGGTGGGTGCAGCCGTGTTTTCGTGCTAGTAGATGTGCGTTGTGCGTTTGCTTGCCCGTCATATCCTGATGGTCGTCGGCAGAAGTGACTCGGTGATTTTGACGTGATCGTGCCTGTAACAGCGGCGGCGGCGTCACGGCCGGCGCCAGCAGCGCGCGGAGGTCACGCCGCCAGACGTCGCCAGCAGCACCAGCAGCAGCGCCAGCAGCTGCAGCAGCAATATCGGCAGCGGCAACAGCAACAGCAGCAGTGGCGGCAGCGACAACAACAGCAGCAGCAGCAGCAACAGCAGCAGCAGCAGCAGCAGGCCAATCGCGGCGGTTTCCGTGGCGCCACGCCGCTCCAGACGCGCGCCACTGCCGCCGCCGCCAGCCGGGCTGGCAGAGGTTAGTGTGGTCTGCCGCCACCAGTTGTGATCAGGGGCTTGCTGTCTCAGTGTTAAGGCGTCCACTTTTTAGACTCGAGCTTCATTCTTTTCACGTACAGTCAAGACAAGCGTGTTCATACGTCTTGTGCATCATTCCTGCTCCGGCTGTGACAAACTGGCGTTGCCTTGCTTCAGGGGCAGCGGCGGCGGCGCGCGGCCGGGCCCGGTCCGCGCAAGCCGGTCGCCAGCCGGCTAACATCGACAACGAAACGCTGGCGGCGGCGCTGACGGCGGCGCTGGCGGCCGGCGCCAACCCCTCCCACCCCATCGTCATCGACGACACAGGTGAAGTGGCGTAAGTGAGGGACGGCGACGGCGGCCTGCCCTGCGTTCCAGGCCTCCGCCCGTGTTCCTGCCCGCACTCACGTCCTTTCTATCCTTGTCCGGCGTTTTGGTAATGCCATCCTGACCCGCCGGTGGTCCGGTCCTGCTGTTTCCTCCCCGCGCTGTGCTTCGATCTTCGTTCTCCTGAACCGGCGGAGGGCCTGCCCAACGCTGCGGGCCTCCCCTCCTGGCTGCACCCGGCACTCTCGTCCTTGCGTTCCCCTCCGTACCCAGAGCTCCACACCTGCGCGTCTCCCCGCCCTCAGGTCCGGCCATATGCACATTTGCCTGCTCCCCGTATGAAATGGCCTTTCCTTGTCCGGCCCCGCCGTCCGTCGCTGTTGCTTTTTGCGCCCTGCGCTGTTCGCCAATCTGTGAGAGTGTGTGTCATGTGCGTAGAACAGGTACCACAGGTATGCCCCAGCTTGCTGGTGGACGCGGTGCTTGTCTTGGCATGCGTGTGTCGCCCTGTCAACAGTTGTATTGTGCGCACACTTACCGCGCCCTTCTGTGCGTGGCAGCCTACTACCTGCAGCACAGGCAGTGAGTTTGGGCCCTGGCCTGGCCGGCGGACCGGCCAGTCCTGACGGCCCGCGGCACTCGGAGCACGACTGGGAGACGGCCAGCGAGCGCTCCGCCGCCGCCAGCCGGACCGACGCCAACTCCGACTCCGACCGCGACTCGGACTCGGCAGACTCGCGCTCGCGGCGTGACTCCGGGTCAGCCGCCGGCGGTGGAGATCGCTCGAACTTGGACGCGACGACGCACGACCCCAGCTCCGACTCGGCGGAGTCGCGCAGCCGCAGTGACTCCGAGTCGAGCGGCGTCGGTCGGGACTCGGACGAGCGGGATGGCGGCGCCTCGGCCGACAGCGGCACAGTGCGGGGCTCGAACTCGAACGACGAAGGCGGTCGCGGCGCTGCCAGCGACCTGGGCACAGTGGACGGCGCCAGTTCGCAGTCGGCCGACACGGCCAGCGAGAACGACAGTGCTTTCAGCTTCACCACGTGGACGCACGATCGACGCTGGAGCGACTCGGGCGACTCGGGCGACGCCTCCGTGGACGGCACCGGCGCCTACTACGGCGGCTACGGTCGCTGCTACGTGTGCGGCCGGCGCGGCCACTGGGCGCCAGGCTGCCCGTTTCGCTGAGGGGCCGGCACCGGCGCGCTGACGGCGGACGGGTGCCCGGATATCTCCCGTGGCGGAACTCGAACGGTGCAGCGATGCTAGGCTGTTATGGCAAACACGATGCCGCGGGCTGTGTGCTATGGTGCCTAGAAGAGATGGTTATGTTCGTCAAAGTCTTGACTCAGGATTTTCAGCAGTGCGAAAGAAAAGGCGCGATCGATCGACAAGTTGTGGTTTGGCTGTTGAAATGGTTTTGGCTACGTTTTGACCCCACAAGCCCGCTATGTCATCTGTGCTATTTATTGCGTTTTAATGGGAGGTCAAAGCGCACGTCGATGAATAAATACTCTGTTGACGTTGATTGTAGCGGTTCTGTCTACGGGAAGATGAACATGAATAGTTTATCACCCTGCAGACAACTGGAGCCGGCTCGTCGGTCATAGCCGAACACGTCACATTTACCAGCCGTGGAGTCAACGCGCTGTGGGCGGGAGGAGGGGGACGTGAGGGTTCTCGCAGGGCGTTTCTTGCACGCACATTTGCCATGCCCCTTCCCTCGCTCCGCTTGTGCCCGGAGCCTGGGCACATGGTGCAGGGCTGCAGTACAGCGGTGCGGCCCTGTCGGTGCCGGCGGGGCGGCGTGGATTTCATATCGTAACCATGGCCGAGCCGCCGATCCAGCCTTATCAGGCGTCGGGCCGCAGTCGCGATCCCCCTCATACGCGCAGTTACGGTACAGAAGCACAAACACACGGCGTTGGCCACTTGGGTATTGCGAGTGAGGCGCACAGATGTACGTTGGTCACGGGTACGTAGGAGAGGCGATCAGACGCGGGAGAGCTGCAAACTGCAGCACACCAGCTGTCAACGTCGTGCTTTGGGGCTGGGGCAAGGATCAGGCTCTACCGGCCCTCGAGATGACGAACTGCAGTAACTGCACACTATGAATTCAGTGACCGCGCGTTGTATACGCTTTATGTTCGAATTCAGTGACACCGTGTTGTGTACAAGTCAATCCTCGGGTTGACATCCAGTACACTGCTTGCGGCTAAAGTGGTCCGCAGTGGTCTACACGACGACCATCATTGAAATATCAAGGGAAGATTGATATGCCATTGCATACTTCATTCACCTGTAGCACGAATGATAATGCACAAAAAGCGAACAACACGACACTGTTTCTATGCCATGCCTTGGACCACTCGAGGTAATAGCATAACATGATGGTTTCCTAAACTTGATTTCTTATCACATTAAAAAAAGAACAGTAGCAGTTGAATATGTAAGTAACCGGACCAAAAACAAATATTGGATTTAGAGAAAGGCATTAGCCTAATAACGTTTTCGCTGATGTAAACGCAGCTTACTGAACGTATAAAAACCGCCGCGTAGATATGCCATTACGCTGGGGTGCTCTGGAAAATGAGTCCTTTGTGTTAACCATTTTGCACGGCAATGTCTAACGAAAGACAATCTGAACGGCTGGTACGTGTGTAGATAAAGTTGCTAACAGGCTACGTCGACCTCTATTTCTGGATACACGAAACATTGCGGATAAAAAATACTGATATCCCAAACACAAATATGGGTGCTACCTTTGTAAAACTCCACTTCATCTTTTGATTTCAGGGCGTCAGATTGACACGCAGAGTATTCACTGCATCGTTTTCTTAGCCACCAAAGTCCATAACGGTAAGACGTGTCGTGTTGATTTAGGTCTGTTCTACTACGTGATCAAAATGTTTGGCCTCGACGGCTCAAACACACATAAATGCGCTGGGCAAACTGTTCGCAGCGTTCACGTACTGCACCATGGGGATCGCTCGCAATTAGTATTATCTTGTTGCTTTAACCTCAGCGACTGTGTGCCGCTATCTTCACAGGCGTGGTCCTGTAGGTCAGCCCACAGAAAAGTTGAGTGGTGACAGGTTAGCGAATGAGCCCGCCCTATCCTCGCCCACGAGGCTCCCCTGCGAGGAGGCCCCGGAGCTACCTGAAAAAGACTGTTAAATTCTAGGGAATCGTTTAATATGATGCCACAACCGTGTGTTAGACGAAGCCGTACATCCCTGAAAAGCTTTTTTAGGCAACACAACGATTGAATGAACAAATTCCATTGACCTAGGTTCAGGTATAAAGGTCAGGTCGAAGTCAAACCTAACCTGTTTTGTTCCCCCAAGTCTTGCGGTATGGGATTGTTTTTGGTGCTCATTTCGAGTTTATTGTTAGCAGGAAACGCATTATATATCTTGCAAAAGGTCGCCAATCTAAAGCGACCAAGGTCAATAATTTGTTTTTTAGCAACATACTTCTTAGCGTAGTCGTTCTTGCTTGTTCAAATGCAAAACTTAAGGCAGCCTTGTATGATTTCGGTCACCATGAACTCAGAAAGGTCAAACAAGGTCGTTCTCGAGTCACTTTGGACACAAACCCGAAGTTTGAGACCCGAAGGTTATGACTTAGGAACCTCGAACTTTGACCTTAGTTATTTTATGTACAGGCAAATACACCCTGTGAATGCGTAGCCTCTAGGTCTCTTAGTTTCTGAGACCCCAGCCGGGTCAAATTGACACCCCACCCGAGCGAAGGGTATCGAACCGACAGCGCGGGCGCGTCTTAAACTTGGATGTGTAGTGCCTGAACCTCGTGAGCAGGGACACTGGTGTTCATGGTCCTCACTTCTGTGAGAGCACCTTGGAAGCTGTGAGTGGCGTTTGGTGTTGTGTGGTCGGCCGCCCGGTTGCCCAGTAGTATGTTCCAGATAATTAAATGTATTCGTTTTGTAAGTTTCGTAATGTGTACAGTATCACTTTTAATGAGCAGAAGCACGAGCCGAACTAAATTCGATTCACTGGAACATTCAACAAAATATCTTGTTTAGCCTTAGTTGCTGGTACTGCCAGGAGAAACCCAACAGCAACTCAAAATCGTTACCCTCTCGCAGTCCTCTGGAGTAGCGTTGGATCAACGCCATCTATGGGCACTTGCGGCGTCCACTTCGACAGTGAGATGCTGTGTCATAATGCGGCTGTTATTTCTTCTCGAGCAAATAGCTTATCTTTGAACCAAACCAAGATAAACCATTGTTTTATCACATTTTCACGTCCGCTAACTTAAATTGATTTGATGCATTTACACTCGCGTGCCACATTTAGCACGCGGTCGGGTGGGGCCTGGTCAAATTGACCCCCTCCCCCCCCCCGAGAGTTTGTCCCAAATGGTTTCCGAACGGCGCGACGTAGCCTCCCCAAATTCTGCGTAGCTGTAGACAATTGAATAGCGGATCGAATGACATAAAAAATTAGATGTACCTAGTAAGGTCGTTGACCTATGACAGGTCAAAGTCAGGCTATGGTCTCAGCGTAGTCTATTTCTAGGGAATCCTTCAGTCTGATGCAACAACGGAGTGTTAGACGAAGCCATACATCCCGGAGATGCCTTCTTAGGCAACACAAATATTGGATGAGCAAATAACGTTGACCTAATGTCATGCATGCAGATCAGACTAAGGTCATAGCCAACCTGTTGTATTACTCTAGGGCTTACTGCATGGGGTAGTTTCTGGTGCTCATTTCGAACTTATTGATAGCAACAACTGCATTGTACATATTCCATGGATTTCTTAGAGGTCAGAATATGCCATTGACCTAAAATGACCCGGGTCAGCATTTGTTTTTAGAAACACACTGCCTAGCGTAATCTTTGTCGCTTATTTAACTGCAAAATTTAGAGCAATCTTCTACTATCTTGGTCACCATGACCTTTAAAATGTCAAACAAGGTCACTTACCTTAGATGAGCATGTGACCTTTTGCTTAGAAACAGTTATCTAGAGTCCTGGGGCACTTTGGAGACCAGCCTGGGATTTAACATTGTTTGACCTTATTTGACCCGAAGATCGTGACCTAGTAAGCACGAACTTTATCCTAAGTGAGTTCACGTACAGCCCAATACATCCTGTAAAGTTGGTGTTTCTAGCTTTCTTAGTTCCCGAGACGGTTTTGTACGGGCGATTTCACGTTTCTGCACGGGCGTATTTAGCATAGACTTTTACGGTTCTGTACGGACGCATTATCGAATGTTACAGATGGAGCGTGTGATTTTTAGTTGAGATGCTTTGTTCTATCAAAAACCAAATTTTGACGAAATCTGTACAGTCAACTAGTGCTCACTAAGAAAAAGCCTTGAACGACGTTAAACTTTCATCATTTAATAACGTGGGTGTTTTTCAATGTCGCCCTTTGTGACTCATATTGTCGTAAATGGTGTTACTTCTCCTATCTGGAAGCCAAGGATAATTTCTTTCGGTGAGTGGATTGAATGTGACACGCGAACGCGCACCTGTAATATCGATTTCACACTATCAGCGTCACATTTTCAGGAGCTGCGAGATGTCTGTGAAGAAACCTCGGTGAAATACGTCCGTCCGTCTGATATCATACAAATTACCACAACGCTGAAATACTGCACATATGTTCAGGGCACCCCAAGTAGCATCTCCCAGACTCAAAATGACATATTGCCATTTGACATGTCATGTGGGAGACAACGCGAAATGCATCCGGCAGGATGTATTTTGCTGACTTCCTTGGGCTTTGCGGCATATTACAACGCCTTTGTGCCGTTTGATGTATCTGTCATCTATCTTTATGTTTGAGAGCCCCAAAATGCGTAGATCTGAGCGTCACAAATTGCCAATAAACGAAAATTCGTGCAAGTACCTGATACATTTTTTGCCAAATTTCGTCCTAATGGAAGGAGTTTTTTATTTTTCGCTGACATGCAATGCATGCATGTTACACGTGCGAAGTTGTTATTTCCAAGGTTTGGATGCTGCTGGAACACGAACATTTAAATGACACGGTACAATATTTGGTAGCTGGATGGAGCCATGCGAGGTGAATGTTTGTGCCAAATTTTGCGACAATCAGAGGAGTCTGCGAAGGTGGAAAAACGATCTTCAAATGTGAAGTATTTAATTTGCATGTCACATTTCGCATGATTAAATGTAATATGACATGTCATGTGACAGACAATGAACAGATGCATCCTGTAGGATGCAGCATTCCTTAGCCTTGGTTTCATGTTGCGACGCTGCTGGTGTCGTTTTCATGCATATGTCATGCATCCCATGCTTGAAAGCCTCTAGAATGCGTAAATTTAAATGTCACAAATTGCCACTCAACAAAAACTGTACACGTACATGATGTGCTTTTTTGTGCTAAATTTCAAGCTGATCGAAGGAGTCTCGCTGTCTTATAGCTGGCATGCAATGTGTGTATGGCAACGCGTGCAGGGATGTCATTTCCAAGTTTTCAAGGCTTCTAGAAAACAAACGTTTAAACGCCTCGATTTTATATGTGGTGGTTAGGTGGATTTTCATGAGGTGTATGTTGCTGTCCAATCTGAAAGCTTTTGGGTGCCCAATTTTTATGACCTTGAACTTTTACGGTTGTGTATGGGCGTGATTTCGAATGTGATAGGTGGAAGTGGGATTTTTTATTTGAGATGCTTTGTTCTATCAACGCGCGTGCACTATCAACAAATCAAATTTGGCCAAAATCTGCGTGGTTAGCAACGTTTACCAAGAAAAAGCTTTCAACGACGATGAACATTGATGATTCAACGGCGCGATTGTATTTTAATGTCGCACTTTGTGGCTGATATATTTGTAAATGGTGTAACTTGCCGAAGCTGGCAGCCAAGGCTCGTTCATGTCGGTGAATTGCATGAATGTGACACACGAAATTGAATCTGTAATATCAGTCTAACATGGCGAGCATCACATTTCCAGGAGCTGTGAAATGTCTGTGAATAAACCTCGCTTAGAAACGGGCGTGTGTTTTTCATATCATACAAATTGTTACAGCGCTGAAATTCTGCACATATGTCCAGGACACCCCAAGAAGCACCTCTCATTTTAAAGTTATGTGCGTCTTGTGTTGCACTGAGCCGAAAAGTCTGTAAACGGCATGGCGTGGTTTTTAGCCCGCCAACATTAATATATTCGTAGAAAAGCCCACGCGCTAAAAGTCCACTGGCACCAATTTTTCTGTTGCGTGAAATAAATGCAAGGGAAGCTGCGCGAGCGAAACTAACGCAAGAAAGCAAAGGACCATAACCATAACGAGCGAAAAAGGGGGTGAAAACCTGTGGAGGAACAGATCTGGCAAATATAATGGGTAAGGTTCACGATTTTGGTTCCACAACGAAAACGACAGTGTCCCACCCCTAAATATACATGATCCTAATAGTGGTGTGTTTAAGAAGCCTGCTACCTATACTCAGAGTTATACGATTGTTTTTTTGTTGCTCAGTATTTCTTCCCTGCCCAGTAATCCAGCATAACAAGGATTAGGGGAGATTTTGAGCGGGGGCGGGCTGAAATCAGCATTGTTGGGCTTAGGCCACGTAAAAGTCTATGAAGTAACTCCCTTCGCTACAGTTCCTTTACCCGTTCCAACTAAAACAGAATTGAGACTCTGAGTGCCGTTCCAGCGCGCATGAACATTTGCGTCCGGTTCAGCCACGCCGCATCAGTTTAACATCACTGCTTTTCATTGGAAGGTTTGAACGGCCTCGTCCGCAGCGTGCCGCAGGTCTCTAACCGCCAACCGCCGCATTTGACTTCCGTTTCCATTCCGGCGCTCCGACGCGTGTTTGTATTCAACACGTTCATCCGTGCAAAGCTGAATGTGCTGAGTTTGGTGACTACTTTCGATATCTGAAACAGTGCACGTGATTGTTGAATGCTGCTGATGGATGCGATGGAGTTCTCGAATGAGGAGAAAGTGATGCATCTGGTCAGCGAAGACAAGGATGTTGAGAAATCTCTGCTTTCCCTGCCAACTGAAATTTTGGAACATGTCTTGTGTTTCCTGAGTATGGAAGACCTTGTATCTGTATCACAAGTATGCAGGAGGCTTCACGATGTCCATACCTCAGAAAAAGTATGGAGATTCGGATTTATGTCCAGGTGAGTGGTCTTGTTAAGGTGTCATTTTGCTGAGAATGTTAACTTTCCAACACTGAAGATTTGGGGTAGCTCCTACAGCTACAAGTCAATGGCAGTTATAATTATTGCCAGATGGAACACAACCAGAACAATTACACAAAAGTACATCAGTTTGATGTATATGTATATGCATATGCATCCATAGTTGTGGCTTGAAGGGATGTCAGCTACATCACTATCTGTACCAGCAGTTGTGAGCAGTACATCCTTTTTATGCAAACATAACTGACACTGCATAGGATGTATAAATGCATGTAAATTGACTTTTTGATTTGTTGTACTTATTTGTGTATACACTTCTCTGATTGTGTAGTTTTTGTGAGGTTAGAGAAACATTGAAGGTCAGACCATATGCAAATCAAAGGGAGGTAGTGTGACACATGTTGTATTGATAATTCTTCCAAGGTATATCAAGCTTGCATTTGCCCTGGATGATTTTTTCTTCAGGCAAATGTCACCATCATGAAGAAACATGCTTTCCATTTACCAAATGTGCAATTCACATACAACACTAAGTTTGGGTGTGTTGCATGCTGTGTGCACTAGGTACAGTGCATGTGTTTAAAAGCAGTGCCTGGAAATGCAGTGCAGCTTATCAGTTAGTTGTAAAGCACAGATTACCAAATGACTGAGATAGTGACACCCCTGGTCATAGCCATCACTTATGGTCTTCCTCATCAACCTCATTTGGGCCAGTTTTCATTCATTTTTCATTGCATCATGGTGTAGTCATTCCAACAAGATGCAAAGTATTTTTTGACATTGTTTTTTCCATGCATCATGCTAAACTGTTTCCTTAAGCAAAACCTGAACTATCAGCAATGAATAGCAGTCACATGGATGAGACAGTGAATGGGTAGAGAATGTTGATGGATGCAATAAGTGCAACTCCAACTCAACAAGTGGATGACATTTTCCCTTTGTTTTATTGTTTTAAAAGGCTTGTTCACTGTCTTTTTCATAGTCTAGGTTCAGGTACAACAGTGTATCCATAAGTGTAATTTGCCGCTCTTAAGTCTTTAGTGTTGACTTCTCTTCTAATTTTTCTTATCACCGAATTATGCCCCAGGACGGTTTATCCAGTTTTGCATTAACAATTTCTGTCAACCAGTGTTGCAGTACATGGAGACTGGGGCTGAGAATGAGTCAGCTGTTTGCAAACTCATTGGTGGCATTATGGCATATTGAAAGTCATATGGTGTCATACTTTATGGCAAGGTGCTCGAAATCATGCCCCTCATTTCTCGCCATTTCCAGAGAGAGTCTTCATGCGCTGTAATGTTTCAAAGACATCTACCACTTCTTTATTCAATCTTCATTTTATTGATCCACAGAGTTTCCCTCCAAGTCACTATTTCCATCTCTGAAATGCTTGTCAGCATATTCAACCTGCTAGTGGGATGCTCAAAGCATTTGATCTATCACTATCCTGTGGGGCACTCTGTCAGGTTATCTAGTTGACTAAGGCCAGTCTATCTCAGGTTCATGCAGCATAATGTTGAAAGAAGTAACATTATCATTGCTTTCTTCATCGTATTACAAACAGTTGCATTCATGCATGCTACCACAAGTCTATTTCAGGATTTTAATTTCGGTCAATGCTACCACCTTGTCAGATGCCTGTTTTCACTTGCTTTTCAGAGTTAGCCATGGCGAATGTATGGGAGGTTGGCAATTTGCAACACATTATTTAACTGTATGCTTCACTGCTCTTTGCATATTCCTTGTGAAGATGGTATTGATTTAATCACCCTCACTGCGCACAGTGCCTTGGCCGAGATTTTCTGAGACAAAAGCGATGTTAAGCCACGTCTTTCATCTAGTAGATCTCCTCCCGAACCCCCTTTTGGCCTCAATGGCGACGCCGTTGTCTTTTTTCGCAGGTACCCGCGCTTGGTGCAGCCCTCGTGCAAACCTGCCTTGCTGCGCGTGTTTGAGCGGTGCGGATGCAGCTGGCGGTGCACTGCGAGGTTCCGCGCCTCGGCTGGCCATCACCTGCGTACAGCCCTAGCCAAGATGGCTGACAGATGCTACACAGTCGACTGCCTGCCGGACCCCGCCATGGAGGAGTTCCGCAAGCTGGTGCCCGTCCATGGTACCCTGTTCAATCGGGATGCCCTTCTGGAGGTCATCTACTCGCGCCAACACCGTCCGTGAGTTGGATTAGATAATCGGTGTGCTGTGGTCTCGGCAGTTTGCTTAAATTTATAAAATTGGCCAAGCATAAATTGCAAGGCACATATGTCAAGCACTCCCATGTAGAATCTACTTCACTTCACCCGTCACGTGCCACTTCACAATTTTAAAGGATATGGTGAAGATCACCCAGTTACTGAAGTGTAGATTTCTTTGCACGCCATGATGGTTATTTGCGAAGCTTCTGAAACGTCTTGTCGTTCCAAACGATAATTGAGTCGCATGGAACGCCGGCGGTAATTTGTGAGGGACCGTGCTACGACAGTCTCGCCTTTTCATCTCAGTTTTAAATGACAGTTGTATCTCGGATATGTCTGTGAGACGGCACCAAGAATGGCTCAATTTCTTACTCCCAAGTGCCACTGCCATGCCTTGCTCGTGACTTAACGTCGATCGTCGCACCGTGCCAGCTTGTCTATATCGCACGTACCAGGCTGGTTTATCCACCATCACCATCATGCACTTATCGTATGTTCTGTTATCACGCAGCTAATGTAAAGACCAAACCAGCCTATTCGCTCCAGAAGTTGAACTCATTGACTTGTAACTAAGCCCCGGACGTCTCACTTTGTCTTCGGAACGAGAAAATGCTGTCTGAGGCACGTGTGTAACACTATCCGCTTTTGGGCAGGGATGATGACCTGTCTGTGCGCTACTACGCGCGGATGCTGTTCCGCGAGATCCAGCGAGACGTCGTGCTGCTGCCCATGTTCCGGGAGTACATGCAGCGGCCAGTGCAGCATCTGAACGTGCCCGAAGCCTTCTATCTGATGAGCCTCTGGATGGTTCCGGAGCAAACCGACAACCGAGAGTCCAATCTCCATACGTGAGTCTTTTATCTCTTTTCGAATCGTTCGATTTCCATATGGAATCATAGGCCTTGCGCGCAAACATTCTGCCAGCTCGGTTGTGTTCCTGATGTGTATGAAGGTCATGCTAATGGGTGCAAGTTTGCATATGTCAAGTCCCTTTTCTGTGTTCATTCGTGCGGATGACACTCGATTGCAGGACGATGCTATCTACGGTTATCGAATCCACCTTTCCCTTTATCACTTGCTCCAGCCAAATACCACGATGTGTTGTGCTTTGCTAGAAAGGCGTCACCAGAATTTGACATGCATTCTAAGAAGCGATTTGGTCGAATTTCTTGTTTTTTGGTGCTGAATGTGGTATTTGTCCGTGCTGTTCAAACAGCGTGATCGCCGTGATCGCGTATATTATATATCGCCGTCAGGGCGATGGCACACAAGGCACTCATCTCTCCCATTGCTTACGTCCTAGCTTTTTAACGTTCGTATCCCTGTCTCTTGCCCCCCCCCCCCCTCCCCCGGAACAAAGATGAACTCGGATGTGCACGTGCGAGTCTTGACCTGGTGTGGTCTCTGCAGTTGCTACAGCAAGATCGCCGGCTTGGTGTTGGATGAGCTGCGTGGACGGCTCCCCGAGCACCCGGCCGCCGCCTGGACTACGTGCAGGAAGAACCCGTTCGGACCCACGATGTGGACGGATGACCAGACGCTGAAGCTGCTGAACGCGATGAACGTCGTGCTGTATGACCAGCTGGCCCTGATGAAGGAGGGCGGACCGGAGGACGGATCGGCTTCTGAACTGAGCACGCTGGTAAGTGGATTGCAATGAAGAATAATCCTCGTTCCTTGCACGTTTGAATGGGTGAAGTCACGCACAGAACATGTGCAGAATTCTATGTCTGATCTGTTTTTCTTGGTGTTGTTATTAACGGTGGGCGGTGACTTGTAAAACAATGCTGTCAGCCATACGTTCCCGTCCGTTTGCCCTGGGGCGTATTACTGTGCTCCTCACAGATGGCGCAACACCGAACACGCTATTGTGATGTGTGCACAATCTCCAACGTTGACGGTGATGATTGACTACGATAACCATGATTAAGCGCTTTCTCATGCGGTTGTCACCAACATGTGTTGTTTTGGCTGGGTTAGTGTGGTTTAATTTATGGTTGTTTACATTTTCTTGCTTTGCACTGGTGCATCTCAGTAAACAGTACTTTTGGAATCTATTGCTGCGTTTATGAATGGATGGGCTGATGGGCTCTTCATTCTGAATATGTGTAGGTGATTGGGTTGCATGGAGCGCAACGCATGCAATGGCTTGCCATTCCTTTTCAGGTTATGTACCTTCGTCGCCACCTCCACTCTGCCGGATCCGGGACGCAGACTGTAATGGGGACCGTCTACTCCTCTGTAGCCGGCATGCTGGGCGTCAATCTCCACAACGTGCAGTTACCGCACAGCTCGATGATCTGCTGGCACAAAGCGTAAGCATTGCCGAAGGGGGCGTGGGAAATGAGTCTGTTCCTCTAGCACTATCAACGGCATTGGGACAGACTGGTTGTTCAGGTCATGGGTTTTTGGGAGATCTTTTCAGGTCTGCTATATCAATTGGTATCTAAAAGCCTATTTTTTGAATTTTTTTTGCCATAGGTTTTGATTTAATTGCCATAGATTTTGAACTTCTGTGATTAGTTGTGCACTTAACTATGTTTCCTCGAGCTAATCACATGATGGGAATCAGTGATGTTATGCACATCATATTTATGTTGCTCAAGAATATCGTGATTCCCAAAGAATTTGACAACTATATAATTTGGCTGTGGATGATTTGATCACATGCATACGTTCATCTTATTATTCACCTAATTTTCATGTTGGCAATTAACTAATGTTTTGTAACTGCCGTGATCACACATGTTTGGCGAACTTCTAGCGTTCTTCCTTACGTCTTGGTACAAAGCTCTGGCAGTATGCCTGAATGTCTAGGCAGGTTTTCAATGTATAGCAGGTGTGCATAATGTGTAGAGAGTACATGCAAGCCGGGGTGTTTTGGGTGCTGCAGTAAATTGTGATATTTGTTAATGAGGAATGTCGCTAATTGGTTGAAATGTAAGCCTCATGGGCGATTGGATTCCTTCCGTGTGGGAGGCTTATGAGAAACTTGCTCTGTGCCAAAATAAATTGAAAGATAAATAGATGTCGACGATTATAAGTCATCCTTTGCAATGTAATAATCATACCAAACCTTGAAATTTGCTACCATAATAGTCGAAAACACCTGTTACGTGTACACAACTCGTCATCACGTACAAACGTTGCATATTTTGTTGGGGTGGAATGTGTTTGTCATTCATGATCAGTGCTGCACTCAAGTGAAGTGAGCAATTAAAAGTGATGGCACTGTGTTGCATGTCATATTTAGCTAATGACCTTCCTTTCCTTCAGTGGAGCCTTGATTACTTTCCAAACTGTTTTCTGACAAGAATACCCGAATTATCACCGGCGTGATCAGCCTTATGACATTTTCTCCGTTGCTGAGAATATGTATCATCTTGTCTTGTTTGACATCTTGATTTTCATCCATTCATAATCACAGTAGCATGCTTTAAACACAACATTCTTCTCGCATAAACTGAATCGCATTTATTCACAGTGTGTTGTCGTTTTGTGTAAATTCAACATAATCATGCACTGACTGTACTTGTCTTGCCTTGTTTGTTTGTCACTGTGCTTGTATGCGTGTTTGTTTGTGACTGCGAATATCTGTGCTGTACAGTGACATATTCCTATTCACGTGTCACCTGTAGGAATTCACACAGTGTGTGTGGTAGCCTGACGTGCATCCCCTCTGGCAGGGACGGTGAAGAGTACCTGTTCATCGACGTTGTCCGCCGCGGCATGCGGCTGTCCTGGGAGCAGGTGATGGAGGAGCTGAATGCTGATCACCCGGAAGTGGACCTCCAGATGCTGGAACCCTTTCCGCGGGCAGGGGTGCGTAATGCATGGGATGTTTTGAAATTCTTGGACAACAGGCCCTGTTACATATGGAACTTGTTTATATTTGACAAGTATGGCATTTTATTTAAAAAGTTCTTGCATGACTCATTTGTGCAGAGAAACCAAATTGAACAGGGACCGACTCATTCTTAGACTGGGCCCACGGGAGTCCCAGGTTGAGGATTTTGTGCTCTTACATGAATCTATGAGAACCAGCAGTCTTGCGACGGCTTGTAACGAGCCCTTGTGTCTGTACGCTCTCCAGTGTCCGGCGGTGTGAGTGTGATACCAATCCTTGTCTAACGCAGTGTATTGTTTTTTGGCAGCTGCTGCGTCGCCTCATCAATGGCGCAGTCCATCCGGACGCCCGCCGGCCAGGGACCGGCTTCGACCTGGTCTCGTTGGAGACGCTGGCCTGCTGGGCCCGCAGCGACTGCCGTCCGAACACGGCCGCAATCGTTGACCTGATGTCGACGATGGCTCGTGCCCGGCCCATGTACACGCGCCGCCTGTTGCAGGTCAGTGGTCTTGGATGACGCTAGAGCTGGGCATGTATTTTCAACATTTGTTGGAAAGAAACGTCTGGGTCACTATTATGTGCGCGATACATGTGCACGATGGATGTGTAAGATACGCATGTGACTTTTATATGCAAGGTGACGTTCTGGTCCATTTTCGGTTCCCAGAAATCTCCAGCTCGTAAATGGCCTGTAATCGAGGGCTGTGCGCTGCGCCCAGTGATGGTGCAAGCAAAAGAAATGGCGATATGATAAGAAGTAATTAGTGATACCGTGTTTTCACTGTTTTTTCCTCCCTGCAGCAATTCGTCGAGACTAACGGCTCGCTCGTGGCTGAGAACGAGAGACGTGGTCTGGAAGCTCTCATGAAACACTTCAAGAGGATGTACAAGCGGCTGGTGCGCTCCCTAGACGAACAGGAGGCTGAAGTGCAGGGACTGGTAAGAATGAACTGGATTTGATCAAATCGACAATAGAGGGGGTTAATCGTGTAGCTTCTCTTAATTCTTTGCTGAGCTGTTCATATGCATGTGCTGATGTGTGGGAGGTGGAAACGTGTTTGCGCGCGCGTCAGTTACGTGGCTGATTGTCATGGTGTGTTGTTATGTATAATGATGTGCCTGCACACTTATAAGTTGGCTGTATCTCTATTTGGTAGGGTTAAATAGCTATGTGAAACAGGTTTAACCCCATGCATAAGCATCATAAGCATTGTAAAGTTGTGATGCAGGTTTAATCATTTCGTAGAAATTCATTTCTGTACGGTTGTTTTCTTCCATTTACTTTCGGTAATTTCTTGTGCAATTTCCTGCAGACCTGTGACCCTGGATTCGTTCCTGCTATGGTCCTTTGTGACCACTCGTGCACCACTATATTGTCAACCTGTTGTCTGATCTATGGAATGTATCATTAACTTCTCAGTTAGTAACGTTCTCATTTAGTTTGTAGTAAGTTGACCTCACCTCATAATTAACCTATATGGCGCTTGTTCCGAGCATATATAAATGTGCTATTTTCTCATGTTACTAGTTTCTGGGCTTACTGATGCTCGTTTTCGTCTTCTCAGCTCATTGTCTTGTCAGTTATTTCCAACGTCCTAATGCCCGTTTTAAATCCTGATGTCCCATTTTCTCGTAGTGTTGTGTGCAATACCCTCATTCTCTTTATCCGTGTTTCAGGCGGACCTCCGCGCGGCTGGCCGAGCAGTGGGCGACTACCGGAGACAGTTTGGTGTGGGTGACGTCGTCACGTACGGCGACGGGTGCCTGGCTGTGGTGTACGGCTGCTCACCATACTACGAGATCTCACAGGTAGGAGCGATACCAGTGGGAACTTGTCGTACAGGGCAGACCCTGTCTGAGGTCATTTGTCCTATTGTGTTGAGAATTGGTGTAGTGAGCTGTTATTTTCTGAGGACTCAAAGGAACTGCTTTTGTACTGTTGTTACTTCTCTCAGGGCAAGCCAATCACCGCATGCATAATCATTGTTTCATTGTGTGACTTGTGCTATACGAACCCCACAACCATCGAAGTTGTTTTCTGTAATGGAGGATATGCGATGTGTGTAATATTTTGGTATTTTGTGTATGTACTGAGGTCAGGTGTAACTTTGCAATGTTCTGTCTGTCTATACATCGTTTTGAATGTGTGCCCTCGCTGTATGGCAAACATCTATTGTGATTTCATACAAGTATGTTGCAGTGGTCCCATTCCCTTCTTGATTCGAAGAGCCAATCAATGCATCAGTGATAGGCACGTAAATGTACCACATTGTTACAGTTGTGGCTAGACGCATGTGAGCTCTTAAATGGTATTCCTGCGAAGTCTCAGTGCCCCCCCCCCCCCCCCGCCCTCATCTCTGACGACGGCCGTGCGGTGTGAGTTATTGTGCTGACTCGGTGGTGGTGTTTTCAGGACTGGACGGCAAATAGTCGCGTCTGCTCCGGGCTTCAGCGGGGACACAAGCAGCCTTTCTACAGCCTGCTGCTGGAGGGTGACCGGTTCGGATACATGGCTGAGGGTAAGCAGGCTCTTCAAAGTGTTCTTCACTCTATTGGAGTTTTTACATGGACCGTCCCCCTCCTGGTATTTGAAATATGGACAGGGTGCCATAAATATTTTGTTTGGTTGCATTGGACATGCTTTATGTTTTCACGAAACTCCTATATTCAGTCTGGCATGTGTACCCTGATGTACCCTGATGTACCCTGATGTAGGTTACCCTGATGTAGGTTTTCCAGCATCTTCTGTAATTTTAGTCGTCATAATGTTATGATTTGAAAGGGATCTTCATTACACAACCATACTGGGAAATGCACTATTAAGTGCAATTCACGCCCATGACTGCTACTCAGAAATATTCCTAGGTCGTCCCCAAACCACAGCAGATTGATGAGATGTCACAGATGTCATTACTACATCCATACTGGGAAATGCACTATAAAGTGCATTTCACGCCCATAATATTTTGTTTGGTTGCATTGGGCATACTTTATGTTTATTACGAAGCTCCTATATGGAGTTTGACGTGTGTAATACCCTGATGTAGGTTTTCCAGCATCTTTTGTAATTCTTGGTCATCGTAATGTCACAATTTCAAATGCATCTTTATTACACAGACATACTGGAAAGTGCACTACATAGTGCAATTCACGCCCAGAACTGCTACTCAGAAATATTCTTAAGTGATCCCCAAACGACAGCAGATTGATGAGATGTCTTGCTCCATTCTGGCGTAGAGCGCCACTTGCGTCTGCGTCTAACAGAGGTGTTTGGATCTTTGCAGAGGAGCTGCCAGCTGTCCCCGGATCCCCAGCCAATCAGCCATCAGGAAGTGGGTCGCTTCTTCACCCGGTTCGACGGCGAACGGTATGAGCCGATCGCTCCGCTGGCTATTCGCTTCCCGGAGCCGCTGTGTGAGCATGAGACGAAAGCGAGCTTCGTCGAGTCGTTCGACAGATGGCAGCGACAGCGAATGGGAGGACGACGTTGGAGATGAAGAGGAGGATCGGAGACCCTCACCGCCCACAGTGTGGATGGGCGTTTGGCCAGCGATCCTCCCCGAGGACTCAGATGATGAGGACGCTGATGGTTGAGCCGTGACCGCTCACGGTAATCCGTTGAACCACTTACGGCTATGTTTGGGCTGTGAAGAATAGCTCACGGGTGTTACTGAATACCTCAGCTGTCTCAGGTACTCTGTATGGCTGTACATATGCGTGTATGCCCGTGTAGGTGTTTGGCATGCACCCAGTCAGTGGTCTTTTTGTTTGATTGCTCGTGCTGCATTGGCGTCGATTATCCTACGCACTCAGGGTCGCAAGTACATTGTCATGGTTTGCTGTGCCTTCTTTTGTATGTGATAGCATTCTGTGCCATTGGTTGTGTATGTGATGCCAGCTTTAGAAGTGTGTGCGTGTGCCATATGTACATTTAGATGTATCAAATGATTGGTATGTGACGACTGATTTCGTACTCTGCATGCAATTTTGGGCTGTGTGATAGCTAAGCATTGATATTTAGTCAATTGTTGAGGCATTGAAGTGTGTTCATTGTCATGCCTTAGGTGCTCATTGGCTATTGCTTTCATAGCTGTCATGTATTGTCAAGCTGTGTGCTTTAATATGTCCCGCTGATTACGTTCTGTGTGTCTACATTTACCGTTGGTAACTGGCAGGTACCAGGTGCTATTGGTAGCGCCGTTTTACAAAAGAACGACTTTGGGCTTTGTGTACCTCACGTGGAACCATGCCCTGCAATATTTGTAACAATGTATATGATCATGCAAAATATACCGATAAATTGTTGCAATGTGTTCTGGGATGAATGAAAGACGGCTTTGAATGGGCTAGTTTCTGAGCAATAAGAGAACACGGACACCGTAACTATGGCATATGCAACCTTACTCTGCCACGGATCGCTTTTCATCCTTTTTGCATAGATTTTTAAAAGCATGGTGGGCTTCGGTTATATTCAACAAGGAGTCCCCAAACATGGCAGAATTCTTAACAGATAGCTCTGAGTGCACTTTACTTGTTTGTGGCAGCTGTTGCTTAACATATTTTTGTACTAGCAGTATAAAGGCTTTTGCTTTTATTGACAGCTGGCTGGGGTAGCCTGTCCTGACCTTGGCTGACTGCACTGGGTCCTTTTCGTCAACTAAGCGTTTCATCGGCTACGGAGGGCTTCTTCGCCGGAGAGGTTTAGTCATCTTTAGAACCCTATGGACGATTAAAGTCTTCTTAACCCCTCTGCGCATGTTTGACGACTGGGACCACTGACCACTTTGACCATTTCCATCGCACAAAATCTCTCCTGGCTGCTCGATGGACTCCCTGACCGGCCAGGGACACTTTGGACACTTATGAGTTCAGCGAATGCTCCAGGCTGCCTGCCGCCGCTTAGTGCCCGTCTTGCCGCTCAGGGATTTCGTTCTGAAAGGAAATGTTCCTCAATGACTATGTTGAACGAAGCATGAAGCATAATGAAATCAGGTCACTTAAAAGCATGAGTATCGATCTCCTAAAAGGTTTGGGGGGCCGGATTGTTAGGAGTCATCATTGGGGTGCAGATCAAAAACCTCTCTTACTTCATGCCTTATACATATATATATATATATATATATATATATATATATATATATATATATATATATATATACATAAACACTTCATACCCTTCTAAAGCTTATTTGCGTAGCCACAGAAATCATAGATGAAGACCTCGCAGATTGCATCACCTTTTTATATTGGGACCTGTTTGCGTGCCTTTAACGTGCCTCTCCTTGGCCGACGTCACGTACGGAGGGTGGAAGTACCCGCCCCACTGCTCCGCTGAGCTGAGCTTAGCTCCACTGAATTAGAGCGTCGCCTAGGAGGTTTGTTTGGTGCGCGCTCGGGTGTGCGGTGAAATTGACACCCCCAAAGGTTTTCCAGAGTGGTTTCCGAACGACGTGGCGCAACCGCGCCAAGTTTTGATAGTTGTGAGCAAATGAAAGGCAGATCGTTTAACATCCAAAAATTTAGATGTACCTTGTAAGGTTCCTGACCTATGGCAGGCCAAAGTCAGGCAATGGTTTCAGCAAAGTCAATTTCTAGGGAATCGTCCAATCTGATACAAAAACGGAGTGTCTCATGAAGCCATACATCTCTGAGGTACCTTCTTAGGTACTACAGATATTGAATGAGCAAATTACGCTGACCTGAGGTCAGGAATGTGGGTCAGACCAAGGTCACAATTGACCTAATTTATTACTCTAGGCCTGGCTGTATGGGATGGATTGTGGTGCTCATTTTGAATTTATTGACAGCAGAAACCGCATTGTACATCTTCCGTTGACTTCCTAGATGTCAGAAAAGGTCATGGACCTAAGATGACCCGAGCCTCACTGAGAAAGGGGAAAACAACCCATGTTTCTGCCGCGTTTTCTACGTGTGCTCGTATGTTTTAAGACGTCTGGGCTACAAGACTGCTACGGAGGCTGGAGTGTTGGTTATAATTTGTGTCGAGTATTTTATGTCAAATCTGCTCATTTTGTCCGGTTAAGCAAAGGAAAATCACTCCGGACCGACTCCTGCGATGCAACAGTCGATGCAAACGTACAGAACAGGATGTTTGCAAGAAAGAAACAAACGGGCGGCGCACAGATTACGGAAGGGAGCGCTGTGACAGACAGGACGGAGTTGTGGCCGCAGTGCCGGGCCTCTGGCTGAGAGTGGCAGCCGTGGGAGCGGGCACTGCACCGGACTTGTCGGGCGAAGCTGTCCTGCACGCGACAGACGGAGCTCCATCCGTCTGTGAAAGACCGTGAGCCCATGTTGTCTTAAAGTGGAATAATGAGTCGATCACAATGGTGCAGCTGGTTTTAGTCGAGGGTACATTTGGTTGTAGTCGGAGGTGCGGTTGGCTGTAGTCGGCGATGCGGTTGGTTGCAGTCGGATATGCAGTTGGTTGTATTCGGAGGTGCAGTTTGTTATGGTCGGGCTGCGGCTTACGTCCCTGGATTACTGGTGGCGTATGTTGGTGTGTTTCTGTCCTGTGGCCTCTGACTGGGTCTGGTTGCGTCTAGGATGCAGCAAAAAAGGCGAAAGACGTGGGAATATGAGGTCGCATCATTATCTGCTCGTGTGAATGAGATCACGGCCCAAGATCCGTTTCACCCTTTATCGAAACAACCGAAAGCCTAAATTTGTACTACTTTTCACCCCGTAATTGTGTGAATTGCCACGGACTATACGATGGCGCGAGAAATCTGCCAGTGAAGAGTGCTGGAGCCTGGCAATATTCACTGCGACCATCTCCCCGCGTCGCGCAACTGTGACTTGAACCCTGCCCGTGTGTGACGACGCCCCTGAGTTTATGTGGCGGCAGAGAAGCTGGAGGCCACTAACAAGGAGCGTCAGCAGACGGCGGCCGACATGCAGGCCCGCTGCGCCGCCATCGAGACCCAGCTGGGCGCGCTCGACGCCAAGTGTGAGCTGCTCGAGACCCAGCTAGCCGCGACGGTGGGTCAGACGGACGGCGCCGCCCGCGCCTGCGGGCTGTCGGGGTGTACTGCCCCCCGGCAGGTGACGGCCGGCGGATGCTGTGCGTGTCGCGCCGTCAGAGCGTCATGAGTGCCCTGCAGAGTGGCGCCTCGCCGCCATGCTGCTCTTCTCTAGATCTGCTGACGTACGGTGTAGCGTTGGCTGGCAGTATGCCGCGCCTGCTGACATGTGGGTCGTCGTTGTCCCCCTACCCTGGTGGGGCAGGTGTATGTGTGCGCCGGACGATGGGGGGGGGGGGGAGGGGGCGTGTAGCCCGATGCGCCGACTGCTGCCGCGCCCGATCACCGGCGGGCGCCCCTCCCCCACCCCCTCTCTCCCTTGGCTGCCGGCGGTGTTCCCGGCGCGTCCGCTGACAGCCCGCCCCGGCCGCCAGGAGCGCGAGAAGGAGGCGGCCTGCGGCCAGCAGCTGGCCGACCGCCAGTCGGTGCTGGACGGCTTCGACCAGCTCATGGACGCCGAGCTCACGCGCAGCGTCTGCTCCGAGCTCTTCTTCAACGTGAGTCGGCTGCCGCGATGCCGCACCGCCGCGGCCAACCCCGGCGCCAGCCCGCTGTCTGTTCGAAACCACAATATTTCTATGATTTCACGACGCGTGAAATGCAGGGTCTTTGGCGTCCCTGGTGTCGCGGTCTTATGCCGGTTGTAGAACCTGCATCAAGGAAAGGGCGGTAGACACAGGTGGGCCCAGCCGTTCGCTCAACGCTGTGAGGGTGTCTTTGTCGTGACGCCAGCGTTCATCGCCGCCGCCGCCGCCATCTCCGGCAGGCGCTCACGCTGAACTGTACGCACACGTTTTGCGCGTCGTGTATCAACGAGTGGACCAAGCATCGCCCCAGCTGCCCTATCTGCCGCGAGCCAGTGACGTCACGTACCCGCAGTCTCGTGCTGGACAACTTCATCGACGGCATGGTGGCGCGCCTGGACGGCCAGGCGGCCGAGCACCGCGCCACCGTGCGCCGCGAGCGCGAGACGAGCGGTGAGTGCGCCGAGCTCCACTCGGGCATCGTGGGAGGACGTGTTCATTGGTCGGGTCGCGTCGGATCGGGTCGGGGGCAATGACTTCATTGGTGGCCGTTTACTTAACCGCATAGACGTTTGTAGTTGTCGCACATTGGCGAGTTTAATGACTGGGTGCGGTTGTGCTTGGGTGTAGCTGTGTGTGAAGTGTTTGGGGTGGTGTGTAGGTGGGTGCAGCCGTGTTTTCGTGCTAGTAGATGTGCGTCGTGCGTGTGCTTACTCGTCATATCCTGATGGTCGTCGGCAGAAGTGACTCGGTGATTTTGACGTGATCGTGCCTGTAACAGCGGCGGCGGCGGCACGGCCGGCGCCAGCAGCGCGCGGAGGTCATGCCGCCAGACGTCGCCAGCAGCACCAGCAGCAGCGCCAGCAGCCGCAGCAGCAACATCCGCAGCGGCAACAGCAACAGCAGCAGTGGCGGCAGCGACAACAGCAGCAGCAGCAGCAGCAACAGCAGCAGCAGCAGCAGGCCAATCGCGGTGGTTTCCGTGGCGCCACGCCGCTCCAGACGCGCGCCACTGCCGCCGCCGCCAGCCGGGCTGGCAGAGGTTAGTGTGGATCTGCCGCCACCAGTTGTGATCAGGGGCTTGCTGTCTCAGTGTTAAGGCGTCCACTTTTTAGACTCGAGCTTCATTCTTTTGACGTGCAGTCAAGACAAGCGTGTTCATCCGTCTTGTGCATCATTCCTGCTCCGGCTGTGACAAGCTGGCGTTGCCTTGCTTCAGGGGCAGCGGCGGCGGCGCGCGGCCGGGCCCGGTCCGCGCAAGCCGGTCGCCAGCCGGCTAACATCGACAACGAAACGCTGGCGGCGGCGCTGACGGCGGCGCTGGCGGCCGGCGCCAACCCCACCCACCCCATCGTCATCGACAACACAGGTGAAGTGGTGTAAGTGAGGGACGGCGACGGCGGCCTGCCCTGCGTTCCAGGCCTCCGCCCGTATTCCTGCCCGCACTCACGTCCATTCTGTCCTTGTCCGGCGTTTTGGTAATGCCATCCTGACCCACCGGTGGTCCGGTCCTGCTGTTTCCTCCCCGCGCTGTGCCTCGATCTTCGCTCTCCTGAACCGGCGGAAGGCCTGCCTGACGCTGCGGACCTCCCCTCCTGGCTGTACCCGGCACTCTCGTCCTTGCGTTCCCCTCCGTACCCAGAGCTCCGCACCTCCGCGTCTCCCCACCCTCAGGCCCGGCCATACGCACATTTGCCTGCCCCCCGTATGAAATGGCCTTTCCTTGTCCGGCCCCGCCGTCCGTCGCTGTTGCTTTTTGCGCCCTGCGCTGTTCGTCAATCTGTGAGAGTGTGTGTCATGTGCGTAGAACAGGTACCACAGGTATGCCCCAGCTTGCTGGTGGACGCGGTGCTTGTCTTGGCATGCGTGTGTCGCCCTGTCAACAGTTGTATTGTGCGCACACTTAACGCGCCCTTCTGTGCGTGGCAGCCTACTACCTGCAGCACAGGCAGTGAGTTTGGGCCCTGGCCTGGCCGGCGGACGGGCCAGTCCTGACGGCTCGCGGCACCCGGAGCGCGACTGGGAGACGGCCAGCAAGCGCTCCGCCGCCGCCAGCCGGACCGACGCCAACTCCGACTCCGACCGCGACTCGGACTCCGCAGACTCGCGCTCGCGGCGTGACTCCGGGTCAACCACCGGCGGTGGGGATCGCTTGAACTCGGACGCGACGACGCACGACCCCAGCTCCGACTCGGCGGAGTCGCACAGCCGCAGTGACTCCGAGTCGAGTGGCGTCGGTTGGGACTCGGACGAGCGGGATGGCGGCACCTCGGCCGACAGCGGCACAGTGCGGGGCTCGAACTCGGGCGACGAAGGCGGTCGCGGCGCTGCCAGCGACCTGGGCACAGAGGACGGCGCCAGTTCGCAGTCGGCCGACGCGGCCAGCGAGAACGACAGTGATTTCAGCTTCACCACGTGGACGCACGACCGACGCTGGAGCGACTCGGGCGACTCGGACGCCTCCGTGGACGTCACCGGCGCCTACTACGGCGGCCACGGTCGCTGCTATGTGTGCGGCCGGCGCGGCCACTGGGCGCCAGGACGTCCACTTCGCTGAGAGGCCGGCGCCGGCGCGTTGACGGCGGACGGGTGCCCAGATATCTGCCGTGGCGGAATTCGAAAGATGCAGCGATGCCTGGCTGTTATGGCAAATACGATGCCGCGGGCTGTGTGCTGTGGTGCCTGGAAGAGATGGTTGTGTTCGTCAAAGTCCTGACTCACGATTTTCAGCAGTGCGAAAGAAAAGACGCGATCGATCGACAAGTTGTGGCTTGGCTGTTGAAGTGGTTTTGGCCACGTTTTGATCCCACAAGCCCGCTGTGTCATCTGTGCTATTTATTGCGTTTTAATAGGTCAAAGTGCAAGTCGATGAATAAATACTCTGTTGACGTTGATTGTAGTGGTTCTGTCTGCGGGAAGATGAACGTGAATCGTTTGTTGCCGTGCAGACAACTGGAGCCAGCTCGTCGGTCATAGCCGAACACGTCACAGCTACCAGCCGTGGCGCCAACGCGCTGTGGGCGGGAGTGGGGGGACGTGAGGGTTCTCGCAGGGCGTTTCTTGCACGCACCTTTGCCATGCCCCTTCCTTCGCTCCGCCTGTGTCCGGGCCGGGGCACGTGGCGCAGGGGCGCAGTACAACGATGCGGCCCTGTCGGGTCCGGCGGGGCGGCGTGGACTTCATATCGTAATCATGGCCGAGCCGCCGATCCAGCCGGATCAGGCGTCGGGCCGCAGTCGCGGTCGCCCTCATACGCGCAGTTACGGCACAGAAACACACACACGGCGTTGGCCGCTTGGGTATTGCGAGTGAGGCGCACAGATGTACGTTGGTCACGGATGGGTAGGTGGAACGATCAGCCGCGGGAGAGCTGCAAACCGCAGCACACCAGCTGTCAACGTTGGGCTTTGGGGCTTGGGCAAGGATCAGGCTCTACCGGCCCTCGAGATGACGAACTTCAGTAACTGCACACTATGAATTCAGTGACCCCGCGTTGCATCCGCTTTATGTTCGAATTCAGTGACACCGTGTTGTATCCAAATCAACCCTCGGGTTGACATCCAGCGCACTGCTTGCGGCTCAAGTGGTCTGCAGTGGTCTAAACGACGGTCATCATTGAAATATCATGAGAAGATTGATATGCCATTGCATATTTCATTTATCTGTAGCACAAATGTTAATGCACAAAAAACGAAAAATACGACAGTGCCTATGCCATGCCCTATACTACTCGAGGTAATGGGATAACATGATGGTTTCCTAAACTTGATTTTTTATCACATTAAAAAAGAAACAGTAGTAGGTGAATATGTAAGTAACCGAACCAAAAACAAATATTGGATTTAGAGAAAGGCATTAGCCTAATAACGTTGTCTTTGATGTAAACGCAGCTTACTGAACGTATAAAAACCGCCGCGTAGATATGCCTTTACGCTGGGGTGCTCCGGAAAATGAGTCCCTTGTGTTAACCATTTTGCACCGCAATGTTTAACGGAAGAAAATGTGAACGGCTGGCACATGTGTAGACAAAGTTGCTAACATGCTACGTCGGCCACTATTTCTGGATACAGGAAACATTGCGGATAAAAGATACTAATATCCCAAACACATATATGGGTGTTAACTTTGTAAACCCCCACCTTATCTTTTTATTTAAGGGCGTCAGATTTACACACAGGGTATTCACTGCACCGTATCCTTAGCCACCAAACTCCATAACGGTAAGACGTGTCGTGTTCATTTAGGTCTGTTCTATTACGTGATCAAAATGTTTGGCCTCGACGGCTCAAACACACATAAGTGCGCTCGGCAAACTGTTCGCAGCGTTCACGTACTGAACCATGGGGATCGCTCGAAATTAGTATTATCTTGTTGCTTTAACCTCAGCGACTGTGTGCCGCTATCTTCACAGGCGTGGTCCTGCAGGTCAGCCCGCAGAAAGAAGTTGAGAGGTAACAGGTTGGCGAATGAGCCCGCCCTATCCTCGCCCACGAGGCTCTCCTGCGAGGCAAGAAAAAGTTTTGAACGACGTTGAACATTGATGATTCAATAGCGCGATTGTATTTAATGTCACACTTTGTGGCCGATATATTTGTACATGTTGTAACTTGCCCAATCTGGCAGCCAAGTCTCGTTCATATCGGTGAGTCGATTGAATGTGACACGCGAAATTGAATCTGTAATATCAATCTAACATGACAAGCGTCACATTTCCAGGAGCTGTGAAATGTCTGTAAATAAACCTCGCTTAGATACAGGCGTCTGTTTGATGTCATACAAATTGTTACAGAGCTGAATTCTGCACCTATGTCCAGGACACCCCAAGTAGCACCTCTCAGAACTAAAGTTATGTGCGTCTTGTGTTACACGCAGCCAAAAAGTCTGTACACACCATGGCGAGGTTTTAAGCCCGCCAACATTAATATTTTCGTAGGAAAGCCCAGCGCTAAAAGTCCACTCGCGCCATTTTGTTTTTGCGTGACATAAATGCCAGAGAAGCTGCGTGAGCGAAACTAACGCACGAAAGCAAAGGACCATAACCATAACCAGCGAAAAAGGGGGTGAAAACCCGCGGAGGAATAGATTCGGGAAGTATAATGGGTAAGGTTCATGATTTTCGTTCCACAACGAAAACGACAAAGACACACCCCTAAATACACATGATCCTAATAGTGGTGTGTTTAAGAAGCCTGCTACCTATACTCAGAGTGATACGATTGTTGTTTTTTTTTGCCAGGTATTCCTTTCCTACCCAGTAATCCAGCACAAGGATTAGGAAAGATTTTGAGCGGAGGGGGGGGGGGCGGGATGAAGTCAGCATTGTTGGGCTTAGGCCACGTAAAAGTCTATGAATTAACTCCCTTGGCTACAGTTCCTTTCCCCGTTCCAACTAAAATATAATTGAGACTATGACTGCCGTTCCAGCGCGCATGAACATTTGCGTCCGGTTCAGCCACGCCGCATCAGTTTAACATTACCGCTTCTCATTGGAAGGTTTGAACAGCCTCGTCCGCAACGTGCCGCAGGCCTTTAAACCACCAACCGCCGCATTTGACTTACGTTTCCATTCCGGCGCTCCGACGCGTGTTTGTATTCAATGCGTTCATCCGTGCAAAGCTGAATCTGCTGAGTTTGGTGACTACTTTCGATATCTGAAACAGTGCACGTGATTGTTGAGTGCTGCTGATGGATGCGATGGAGTTCTCGAATGAGGAGAAAGTGATGCATCTGGTCAGCGAAGACAAGGATGTTGAGAAATCTCTGCTTTCTCTGCCAACTGAAATTTTGGCAACATGTCTTGTGTTTCCTGAGTATAGGAGACCTTGTATCTGTATCACAAGTATGCAGGAGGCTTCACGATGTCCATACTTCAGAAAAAGTATGGAAATTCGGATTTAATGTCCAGGTGAGTGGTCTTGTTAAGGTGTCATTTTGCTGAGAATGTTAACTTTCCAAAACTGAAGATTTGGGGTGCTCCTACAGCTAACAAGTCAATGGCAGTTATAATTATTGCCAGATGGAACACAACCGAGAACAATTACACAAAAGTACATCAGTTTGATGTATATGTATATGCATATGCATCCATATTTGTGGCTTGAAGGGATGTCAGCGACATCACTATCTGTGCCAGCAGTTGTGAAGAAGTACATCCTTTTATACAAACTTAACTGACCTGCATAGTATGTATAAATGTATGTAAATTGACTTTGATTTTTTGTACTTATTTGTGTATACATTTCTCAGTTTTTGTAGTTTTTGTGAGGTTAGAGAAACATTGAAGGTCAGACCATATGCAAATCAAATGGAGGTAAAGTGTCATACATGTTGTATTGATATTCTTACTAGGTATATCAAGCTTGTATTTGCCTGGGATGATTTTTTTGTCAGGCAAATGTCACCATCATGAAGAAACATGCTTTCCATTTACCAAATGTGCAATTCACATGCAACACTAAGGTTGGGTATGTTGCATGCTGTGTGCCCTAGGCTACAGTGCATGTGTTTAAAAAGCAGTGCCTGGAAATGCAGCGCAGCTTATAAGTTAGTTGTAAGCACAGATTACCAAATGACTGAGAAAGTGACACCCCCTGGTCATAGCAATCACTTATGGTCTTCCTCATCAACCTCACTTTGGGCCAGTTTTCATTCATTTTTCTCTGCCTCATGGTGTAGTCATTCCAACAAGATGCAAAGTATTTTTTGACATTGTTTTTTCCATGCATCATGCTAAACTGTTTCCTTAAGCAAAACCTGAACTATCAGCAATGAATAGCAGTCACATGGATGAGACAGTGAATGGGTAGAGAATGTTGATGGATGCAATAAGTGCAACTCCAACTCAACAAGTGGATGACATTTTCCCTTTGTTTTATTGTTTTAAAAGGCTTGTTCACTGTCTTTTCCATAGTCTAGGTTCAGGTACAACAGTGTATCCATAAGTGTAATTTGCCGCTCTTAAGTCTTTAGTGTTGACTTCTCTTCTAATTTTTCTTATCACCGAATTATGCCCCAGGACGGTTTATCCAGTTTTGCATTAACAATTTCTGTCAACCAGTGTTGCAGTACATGGAGACTGGGGCTGAGAATGAGTCAGCTGTTTGCAAACTCATTGGTGGCATTATGGCATATTGAAAGTCATATGGTGTCATACTTTATGGCAAGGTGCTCGAAATCATGCCCCTCATTTCTCGCCATTTCCAGAGAGAGTCTTCATGCGCTGTAATGTTTCAAAGACATCTACCACTTCTTTATTCAATCTTCATTGTATTGATCCACAGAGTTTCCCTCCAAGTCACTATTTCCATCTCTGAAATGCTTGTCAGCATATTCAACCTGCTAGTGGGATGCTCAAAGCATTTGATCTATCACTATCCTGTGGGGCACTCTGTCAGGTTATCTAGTTGACTAAGGCCAGTCTATCTCAGGTTCATGCAGCATAATGTTGAAAGAAGTAACATTATCATTGCTTTCTTCATCATATTACAAACTGTTGCATTCATGCATACTACTACAAGTCTATTTCAGGATTTTAATTTCGGTCAATGCCCCCACCTTGTCAGATGCCTGTTTTCACTTGCTTTTCAGAGTTAGCCGTGGCCAATGTATGGGAGGTTGGCAATTTGCAACACATTATTTAATTGTATGCTTCACTGCTCTTTGCATATTCCTTGTGAAGATGGTATTGATTGAATCACCCTCACTGCGCACAGTGCCTTGGCCGAGATTTTCTGAGACAAAAGCGATGTTAAGCCACGTCTTTCATCTAGTAGACCTCCTCCCGAACCCCCTTTTGGCCTGAATGGCGACGCCGTTGTCTTTTTTCGCAGGTACCCGCGCTTGGTGCAGCCCTCGTGCAAACCTGCCTTGCTGCGCGTGTTTGAGCGGTGCGGATGCAGCTGGCGGTGCACTGCGAGGTTCCGCGCCTCGGCTGGCCATCACCTGCGTACAGCCCTAGCCAAGATGGCTGACAGATGCTACACAGTCGACTGCCTGCCGGACCCCGCCATGGAGGAGTTCCGCAAGCTGGTGCCCGTCCATGGTACCCTGTTCAATCGGGATGCCCTTCTGGAGGTCATCTACTCGCGCCAACACCGTCCGTGAGTTGGATTAGATAATCGGTGTGCTGTGGTCTCGGCAGTTTGCTTAAATTTATAAAATTGGCCAAGCATAAATTGCAAGGCACATATGTCAAGCACTCCCATGTAGAATCTACTTCACTTCACCCGTCACGTGCCACTTCACAATTTTAAAGGATATGGTGAAGATCACCCAGTTACTGAAGTGTAGATTTCTTTGCACGCCATGATGGTTATTTGCGAAGCTTCTGAAACGTCTTGTCGTTCCAAACGATAATTGAGTCGCATGGAACGCCGGCGGTAATTTGTGAGGGACCGTGCTACGACAGTCTCGCCTTTTCATCTCAGTTTTAAATGACAGTTGTATCTCGGATATGTCTGTGAGACGGCACCAAGAATGGCTCAATTTCTTACTCCCAAGTGCCACTGCCATGCCTTGCTCGTGACTTAACGTCGATCATCGCACCGTGCCAGCTTGTCTATATCGCACGTACCAGGCTGGTTTATCCACCATCACCATCATGCACTTATCGTATGTTCTTTTATCACGTAGCTAATGTAAAGACCAAACCAGCCTATTCGCTCCAGCAGTTAAACTCATTGACTTGTAACTAAGCCCCGGACGTCGCACTTTGCCTTCGGAACGAGAAAATGCTGTCTGAGGCACGTGTGTAACACTATCCGCTTTTGGGCAGGGATGATGACCTGTCTGTGCGCTACTACGCGCGGATGCTGTTCCGCGAGATCCAGCGAGACGTCGTGCTGCTGCCCATGTTCCGGGAGTACATGCAGCGGCCAGTGCAGCATCTGAACGTGCCCGAAGCCTTCTATCTGATGAGCCTCTGGATGGTTCCGGAGCAAACCGACAACCGAGAGTCCGATCTCCATACGTGAGTCTTTTATCTCTTTTCGAATCGTTCGATTTCCATATGGAATCATAGGCCTTGCGCGCAAACATTCTGCCAGCTCGGTTGTGTTCCTGATGTGTATGAAGGTCATGCTAATGGGTGCAAGTTTGCATATGTCAAGTCCCTTTTCTGTGTTCATTCGTGCGGATGACACTCGATTGCAGGACGATGCTATCTACGGTTATCGAATCCACCTTTCCCTTTATCACTTGCTCCAGCCAAATACCACGATGTGTTGTGCTTTGCTAGAAAGGCGTCACCAGAATTTGACATGCATTCTAAGAAGCGATTTGGTCGAATTTCTTGTTTTTTGGTGCTGAATGTGGTATTTGTCCGTGCTGTTCAAACAGCGTGATCGCCGTGATCGCGTATATTATATATCGCCGTCAGGGCGATGGCACACAAGGCACTCATCTCTCCCATTGCTTACATCTTAGCTTTTTAACGTTCGTATCCCTTTCTCTTGCCCCCCCCCCCCCCCCGCCTCCCCCGGAACAAAGATGAACTCGGATGTGCACGTGCTCGTCTTGACCTGGTGTGGTCTCTGCAGTTGCTACAGCAAGATCGCCGGCTTGGTGTTGGATGAGCTGCGTGGACGGCTCCCCGAGCACCCGGCCGCCGCCTGGACTACGTGCAAGAAGAACCCGTTCGGACCCACGATGTGGACGGATGACCAGACGCTGAAGCTTCTGAACGCGATGAACGTCGTGCTGTATGACCAGCTGGCCCTGATGAAGGAGGGCGGACCGGAGGACGGATCGGCTTCCGAACTGAGCTCGCTGGTAAGTGGATTGCAATTAAGATTAATCCTCGTTCCTTGCACGTTTGAATGGGTGAAGTCACGTACAGAACATGTGCAGACTTCTATGTCTGATCTTTTTTTCTTCGTGTTGTTCTCAATGGTGGGCTGTGACTTGCAAAACAATGCTGTCAGCCATACGTTCCCGTCCGTTTGCCCTGAGGCGTATTACTGTGCTCCTCTCAGATGGCGCAACACCGAACACGCTATTGTGATGCGTGCACAATCTCGAACGGTGACGGTGATGATTGACTATGATAACCATGATTAAGCGCTTGCTCATGCGGTTGTCACCAACATGTGTTGTTTTGGCCGGGTCAGTGTGGTTTAATTGATTGTTGTTTACATTTTCTTGGTATGCACTGGTGCATCTCAGTAAACAGTGCTTTTGGAGCCTATTGCTGCGTTTATGAATGAAAGGGCTGATGGGCTCTTCGTTCTGAATATGTGTAGGTGATTGGGTTGCATGGAGCGCAACGCATTCAATGGCTTGCCATTCCTTTTCAGGTTATGTACCTTCGTCGCCACCTCCACTCTGCGGGACCCGGGACGCAGACTGTACTGGGGACAGTGTACTCCTCTGTAGCCGGCATGCTGGGCGTCAATCTCCACAACGTGCAGTTACCGCACAGCTCGATGATCTGCTGGCACAAAGCGTAAGCATTGCCGAAGGGGGCGTGGGAAATGAGTCTGTTCCTCTAGCACTATCAACGGCATTGGGACAGACTGGTTGTTCAGGTCATGGGTTTTTGGGAGCTCCTGCTTTATCAATTGGTATCTAATAGCCTATTTTTTTGAATTTTTTTGCCATAGGTTTTGATTTCATTGCCATAGATTTCGAACTTCTGTGATTAGTTGTGCACTTAACTATGTTTCCTTGAGCTAATCACGTTATGTGAATCAGTGATGTTATGCACATCATGTTTATGTTGCTTAAGAATATCGTGATTCCCAAAGAATTTGACAACTATAGAATTTGGCTGTGGATGATTTGATCACATGCATACGGAGCATGTTCATCTTATTATTCGCCTAGTTTTCACGTTGGCAATTAACTAATGTTTTGTAACTGCCGTGATCACACATGTTTGGCGAACTTCTAGCGTTCTTCCTTACATCTTGGTACAAAGCTCTGGCATGTATGCCTGAATGTCTGGGCAGGTTTTCAATGTAAGGCAGGTGTGCATAATGTGTAGGCAGTATATGCAAGCCAGGGTGTTTTGGGTGCTGCAGTAAATTGTGATATTTGTTAATAAGGAATGTCGCTAATTGGTTGAAATGTAAGCCTCATGGGCGATTGGATTCCTTCCGTGTGGGAGGCTTATGAGAAACTTGCTCTGTGCCAAAATAAATTGAAAGATAAATAGATGTCGACGATTATAAGTCATCCTTTGCAATGTAATAATCATACCAAACCTTGAAATTTGCTACCATAATAGTCGAAAACACCTGTTACGTGTACACAACTCGTCATCACGTACAAACGTTGCATATTTTGTTGGGGTGGAATGTGTTTGTCATTCATGATCAGTGCTGCACTCAAGTGAAGTGAGCAATTAAAAGTGATGGCACTGTGTTGCATGTCATATTTAGCTAATGACCTTCCTTTCCTTCAGTGGAGCCTTGATTACTTTCCAAACTGTTTTCTGACAAGAATACCCGAATTATCACCGGCGTGATCAGCCTTATGACATTTTCTCCGTTGCTGAGAATATGTATCATCTTGTCTTGTTTGACATCTTGATTTTCATCCATTCATAATCACAGTAGCATGCTTTAAACACAACATTCTTCTCGCATAAACTGAATCGCATTTATTCACAGTGTGTTGTCGTTTTGTGTAAATTCAACATAATCATGCACTGACTGTACTTGTCTTGCCTTGTTTGTTTGTCACTGTGCTTGTATGCGTGTTTGTTTGTGACTGCGAATATCTGTGCTGTACAGTGACATATTCCTATTCACGTGTCACCTGTAGGAATTCACACAGTGTGTGTGGTAGCCTGACGTGCATCCCCTCTGGCAGGGACGGTGAAGAGTACCTGTTCATCGACGTTGTCCGCCGCGGCATGCGGCTGTCCTGGGAGCAGGTGATGGAGGAGCTGAATGCTGATCACCCGGAAGTGGACCTCCAGATGCTGGAACCCTTTCCGCGGGCAGGGGTGCGTAATGCATGGGATGTTTTGAAATTCTTGGACAACAGGCCCTGTTACATATGGAACTTGTTTATATTTGACAAGTATGGCATTTTATTTAAAAAGTTCTTGCATGACTCATTTGTGCAGAGAAACCAAATTGAACAGGGACCGACTCATTCTTAGACTGGGCCCACGGGAGTCCCAGGTTGAGGATTTTGTGCTCTTACATGAATCTATGAGAACCAGCAGTCTTGCGACGGCTTGTAACGAGCCCTTGTGTCTGTACGCTCTCCCAGTGTCCGGCGGTGTGAGTGTGATACCAATCCTTGTCTAACGCAGTGTATTGTTTTTTGGCAGCTGCTGCGTCGCCTCATCAATGGCGCAGTCCATCCGGACGCCCGCCGGCCAGGGACCGGCTTCGACCTGGTCTCGTTGGAGACGCTGGCCTGCTGGGCCCGCAGCGACTGCCGTCCGAACACGGCCGCAATCGTTGACCTGATGTCGACGATGGCTCGTGCCCGGCCCATGTACACGCGCCGCCTGTTGCAGGTCAGTGGTCTTGGATGACGCTAGAGCTGGGCATGTGTTTGAACAATTGTTGGAAAGATGCGTCTGGGTCACTATTATGTGCGCGATGAAAATGCACGATGGATGTGTAAGATACGCATGTGACTTTTAATATGCAAGGTGACGTTCTGGTCTCATTTTCGGTTCCCAGAAATCTCCAGCTCGTAAATGGCCTGTAATCGAGGGCTGTGCGCTGCGCCGATGATGGTGCAAGCAAAAGAAATGGCGATATGATAAGGAGTAATTAGTGGTACCGTGTTTTCACTGTTTTTCCTCCCTGCAGCAATTCGTCGAGACTAATGGCTCGCTTGTGGCTGAGAACGAGAGGACGTGGCCTGGAAGCGCTCATGAAGCACTTCAAGAGGATGTACAAGCGGCTGGTGCGCTCCCTAGACGAACAGGAGGCTGAAGTGCAGGAATTGGTAAGAATGAACTGGATTTGATCAAATTGACAACGTAGGGAGTTAATCGTGTAGCTTCTCTTAATTCTATGCTGAGCTGTTCATGTGCATGTGGTGATGTGTGGGAGGTGGAAACGGGTTTGCGCGCGCGCCAGTTACGCGGTTGAGTGTCATGGTGTGTTGTTATGTATAATGATATGCCTGCACACTTATAAGTTAGTTTTATCTCTATTTGGTAAGGTTAAATAGTTTCGTGAAACAGGTTTAACCCTATACATAAGCATCATAAGCATTGTAAATTTGTGATGCAGGTTGAATCATTTCGTAGAAATTCATTTCTGTACGGTTGTTTTCTTCCATTTACTTTCTGTGATTTGTTGTGCGATTTCCTGCAGACATGTGACCCTGGATTCGTTCCTGCTATTGTCCTTTGAGCCCATTCGTGCACCATTATATTGGCAACCTGTTGTCTGATCTATGGAATGTATTATTAACTTCTCAGTTAGTAACGTTCTCAGTTAGTTTGTAGTGAGTTGTCCTCACATCATAAGTAACCTACATGGCGCTTGTTTCGAGCATTTATGGATGTGCTATTTTCCCACGTTATTAGTTTCTGGGCTTACTGATTCTCGTTTTTGTCTTCTCAGCTCATGTTCTTCTCAGTTATTTCCAGCGTCCCAATGCCCGTTTTAAATCCTGATGTCCCATTATCTCCTAGTGTTGTGTGCAATACCATCATTCTCTTTATCCGTGTTTCAGGCGGACCTCCGCGCGGCTGGCCGAGCAGTTGGCGACTACCGGAGACAGTTCGGTGTGGGTGACGTCGTGACGTACGGCGACGGGTGCCTGGCTGTGGTGTACGGCTGCTCACCATACTACGAGATCTCACAGGTAGGAGCGGTACCAGTGGGATTGTCGTACAGGGCAGACCCTGTCTGAGGTCATTTGTCCTATTGTGTTGAGAATTGGTGTAGTGAGGTGTTTTTTTCTGAGGACTCAAGGGAACTGCTTTGTACTGTTTTTACTTCTCTCAGCGCAAGCCAATCACCGCATGCATAATCATTGTTTCATTGTGCGACTTGTGCTGTACGAACCCCACAACCATCGAAGTTGTTTTCTCTTATGGAGGATATGCGATGTGTGTAATATTTTGGTATTTTGTGTATGTACTGGGGTCAGGTGTAATTTGCAATGTCCTGTCTGTCTATACATCGTTTTGAATGTGTGCCCTCGCTGTAAGGCAAACATCTATTGTGGTTTCATACAAGTATGTTGCAGTGGTCCTATTCCCTTCTTGATTCGAAGAGCCAATCAATGCATCAGTGGTAGGCACGTAAATGTATCAACTTGTTACAGCTGTGGCTAGACGCATGTGAGCTCTTAAATGGTATTCCTGCGAAGTCTCAGTGCCCCCCCCCCCCCCCCCCGCCCTCATCTCTGACGACGGCCGTGCAGTGTGAGTTATTGTGCTGACTCGGTGGTGGTGTTTTCAGGACTGGACGGCAAATAGTCGCGTCTGCTCCGGGCTTCACCGGGGACACAAGCAACCCTTCTACAGCTTGCTGCTGGAGGGTGACCGGTTTGGATACATGGCTGAGGGTAAGCAGGCTCTTCAAAGTGTTCTTCACTCTATTGGAGTTTTTACATGGACCCTCCCCCTCCTGGTATTTGAAATATGGACAGGGTGCCATAAATATTTTGTTTGGTTGCATTGGACATGCTTTATGTTTTCACGAAACTCCTATATTCAGTCTGGCATGTGTACCCAGATGTACCCTGATGCACCCTGATGTAAGTTTCCCTGATGCAGGTTTTCCAGCATCTTCTGTATTTTTTAGTCGTCATAATGTTATGATTTGGAAAGCATCTTCATTACACAACCATACTGGGAAATGCACTATTAAGTGCAATTCACGCCCATGACTGCTACTCAGAAATGTTCCTAAGTTGTCCCCAAACCACAGCAGGTTGATGAGATGTCACAGATGTCATTACTCATCCATACTGGGAAATGCACTATAAAGTGCAATTCACGCCCATCATATTTGGTTTGGTTGCATTGGGCATACTTTATGTTTATTACGAAGCTCCCATATTGAGTTTGACGTGTGTAATACCCTGATGTAGGTTTTCCAGCATCTTTTGTAATTCTTGGTCATCATGATGTCATGATTTCAAATGCATCTTTGTTACACAGACATACTGGAAAGTGCACTACATAGTGCAATTCACGCCCAGAACTGCTACTCAGAAAAATTCTTAAGTGATCCCCAAACGACAGCAGATATATGAGATGTCTTGCTTCCATTCTGGCGTAGAGCGCCACCTGCGTCTACGTCTAACAGAGGTGTTTGGATCATTGCAGAGGAGCTCCAGCTGTCCCCGGATCCCCAGCCACTCAGCCATCAGGAAGTGGGTCGCTTCTTCACCCGGTTCGACGGCGAACGGTATGAGCCGATCGCTCCGCTGGCTATTCGCTTCCCTGAGCCGCTGTGTGAGCATGAGACGAAAGCGAGCTTCGTCGAGTCCTCGACAGATGGCAGCGACAGCGAATGGGAGGACGACGTTGGAGATGAAGAGGAGGATCGGAGACCCTCACCGCCCACAGTGTGGATGGGCGTTTGGCCAGCGATCCTCCCCGAGGACTCAGATGATGAGGACACTGATGGTTGAGCCGTGACCGCTGACGGTGATCCGTTGAACCACTTATGGCTATGTTTGGGCTGTGAGGAATAGCTCATGGGCGTTACTGAATACCTCAGCTGTCTCAGGTACTCTGTATGGCTGTACATATGCGTGTATGCCCGTGTAGGTGTTTGGCATGCACCCAGTCAGTGGTCTTTTTGTTTGATTGCTCGTGCTGCATTGGCGTCGATTATCCTACGCACTCAGGGTCGCAAGTACATTGTCATGGTTTGCTGTGCCTTCTTTTGTATGTGATAGCATTCTGTGCCATCGGTTGTGCATGTGATGCCAGCTTTAGAAGTGTGTGCGTGTGCCATATGTACATTTAGATGTATCAAGTGATTGGTAGTGGACGACTGATTTCGTACTTTGCACGCAATTTTGAGCTGTGATAGCTAAGCATTGATATTAAGTCAATTGTTGAGGTTTGAAATGTGTTCATTGTCATGCCTTAGGTGGTCATCGGCTACTGCTTTCATAGCTATGATATATTGTCAAGCTGTGTGCTTTAATATGTCCCGCTGATTACGTTCTGTGTGTCTACATTTACCGTTGGTAGCTGGCAGGTACCAGGTGCTATTGGTAGCGCCGTTTTACAAAAGAACGACTTTGGGCTTTGTGTACCTCACGTGGAACCATGCCCTGCAATATTTGTAACAATGTATATGATCATGCAAAATATACCGATAAATTGTTGCAATGTGTTCTGGGATGAATGAAAGACGGCTTTGAATAGCCTAGTTTCTGAGCAATAAGAGAACACGGACACCGTATCTATGACATATGCAACCTTACTCTGCCACGGATCGCTTTTCATCCTTTTTGCATAGATTTTTGAAAGCATCATGGTGGGCTTCAGTTACATTCAACAAGTAGGAGTCCCCAAACATGGCAGAATTTTTAACATTAGTTATGAGTACACTTTACTTGTTTGTGGCAGCTGTTGTATGACATATCTTTCGATTAGCAGAATAAAGGCTTTTGCTTTTATTGACAGCTGACTGGGGTAGCCTGTCCTGACCTGGGCTGACTGCACTGGGTCCTTTTCGTCAACTAAGCGCTTCTTCGGCTATTGAGGGCTTCTTCGCCGGAGGGATTTAGTCATATTTTGAACCCTATGGACACTTAGGGTCTTCTTAACCCCTCAGCGCATTTTTGACTACTGGGACCGCTGGCCACTTTGACCACTTTCATCGTCCAAAAGCCCTCCTGGCTGCTCGATGGACTCCCTGACCGGCCAGGGGCACTTTGGACACTTAGGAGTTCAGTAAATGCTCCAGGTTGCCCGCCGCAGCTTAGTGCCCGTCTTTCCGCTCAGGGATTTCGTTTTGAAAGGCAATGGTCCGCATTGACCTCACACAAGCTCACACTTTGACCTAAGTGAGTTCACGTACAGGTCAAGACACCCTGCAAGACACAAGAGAACCTGAAACAACGCCCCTGAACTATCGAGTGTGCCAGAATAGGTTGACAAATAGGGCTCCCAGCAAGAGCGTAGGGCCCTCCATTGCAATGGAACGAACCGAAGACCTTATGTGAACGTCCCCAGAATGATAGAATGTGTCCGACAGCTTATCAGAAAGGGCCCAAAGAGAACGTAGAACAGCTCTTTTCAAATAAGAAGTACCCGAAATCCAGTGGCGGAGGGCCCCCGAAAGATGGAGTACACCCGAGCAGATTATTAGGTGGCCCAAACAGGAGTGTAGGGCCCTAACTTCACACACCAAGACCCAATGTGCAGGGTCCCTGGACAATGCAGTGTGGCGGACGGCTTTGAATAGGCTAGTTTCTGAGCAATAAGAGAACACGGACACCGTAACTATGACATATGCAATGTTACTCTGCCGCGGATTGCTTTCCACCTTTTTTGTATAGATTTTTGAAAGCATGACGCTGGGCTTCGATTATATTCAACAAACATAAGTCCTCTAACATAGCAGAATTTTCAACAGATAAGTTTTGAGTGCAGACAACTTGTTTGTGGCAGCTATTGCGTGGCATTTTTGGATTAGCGGTATAAAGGCTTTAATTGACAGCTGGCTGGGGTAGCCTGTCCTGACCTGGGCTGACTGCACTGGGTCCTTTTCATTATCTAAGCGCTTCTTCGGCCATTGAGGGTTTCGCAGGAATGATTTAGTCACCTTAGTCATTATCATCTTTAGTCATCTTTATCCATCGCTTCATCATATATATATATATATATATATATATATATATATATATATATATATATATATAAGCACTTCATATCCTTTTAAAGCTTATTTGCGCAGCCACAGAAATCATAGATGGAGACCTCGTAGATTGCATCACCTTTTTATAAAGGGACCTGTTTGCGTGCCTTTAGCGTGCCTCTCCTGGCCGGCGTCACCTACGGAGGGTGGAAGTACCCGCTCCACTGCTCCACTGAGCTGAGTTTAGCTCCACTGAAGTAGAGCGTCGCCAGGGAGATTGTTTGGTGCGAAATCTTAGGTGAACGTTTAAAACGCGCTCGGGTGGGGGCAAATTGACACCCCAAAGGTTTTCCCAGAATGGTTTCCGAATGGCGCGGCGCGGCCGCGCCAACTTTTGAAGACTGTGGATAATTGAATACCGATCGTTGGACATAAAAAATTTAGATGTACATTGTAAGGTTCCTGACCTATGGCAGGCCAAAGTCAGGCAATGGTTTCAGCAAAGTCAATTTCTAGGGAATCGTCCAATCTGATACAAAAACGGAGTGTCTCATGAAGCCATACATCTCTTAGATGCTTTCTTAAGCACTACAGATATTGAATGAGCAAATTCCTTTGACCATAGGTCAGGAATGAAGGTCAGACCAAAGTCACAACCCACCGAATTTATTACTGTAGGGTTTGCTGTATGCTATGGTTTCTGGTGCTCATTTCGAATTTATTGAGAGCAGGAACCGCACTGTACATATTTCGTTGACTTCCTAGATGTCAGAAAAGGTCATGGACCAAAGATGACCCGAGACTCACTGTGAAACAGAAAAAACAACCCGCGTTTCTGCCGCGTTTTCTACGTGTGCTCGCACGCTTTAAGACTTCTGGGCTACAAGACTACTAGGGAGGCTGACGTGTTGGTTATAATTTGCGTCGAATATTTTATGCCAAACCTGCTCATTTTGTCCGGTTAAGCAAAGGAAAATCACTCCGGATCGACTTCTGCGATGCAACATTCGATGCGGACGTACAGAACAGGGTGCTTGCAAAAAAAGAAACTCACGGGCAGCGCACAGATTACCGGCGGGAGCGCTGTGACAGACAGGACGGAGTTGTGGCCGCAGTGCCGGGCCTCTGGCTGAGAGTGGCAGCCGTGGGAGCGGGCACTGCACCGGACTTGTCGGGCGAAGCTGTCCTGCACGCGACAGACGGACCTCCATCCGTCTGTGAAAGTCCGTGAACCCATGTTGTCTTGAAGCGAAATAATGGGTCGATCACAATGTTACAGCTGGCTGTAGTCGGAGGTACATTTGGTTGTAGTCGGATATGCAGTTGGTTGTAGTCGGAGGTGCAGTTATGGTCGGGCTGTGGCTTACCCCCCCCCCCCCCCTGAATTACTGGTAACGCATGTTGGTATGTTTCTGTTGTGCGGCCTTTCACAGCTCTGGTTGCGTCTAAGATGAAGCCACAAAAAATCGCGAAAGACGCGGAATGTGCGTTTGCATCTTTATCTGCCCGTGTGAATGGGATCACCACCCAATATCCGTTTCACCCTGTATCGAAGCACCCGAAGGTCTAAATTTCTACTGCTTGTCTCCCTGTAATTGTGTGAATTGCCATGGACTACACAATGACGCGCGACATCTGCAAGTGAAGAGTGCTGGAGCCTGGCAATGATCACTGCGACCATCTCCCCGCGTCGCGCAACTGTGACTTGAACCCTGCCCGTCTGTGACGACGCCCCTGCGTTTCTGCCGCGGCAGAGAAGCTGGTGGCCACAAACAAGGAGCGTCAGCAGACGGCGGCCGACATGCAGGCCCGGTGCGCCGCCATCGAGACCCAGCTGGGCGCGCTCGACGCCAAGCGTGAGCTGCTCGAGACCCAGCTAGCCGCGACGGTGGGTCAGACGGCGGCGCCGCCCGCGCCTGCGGGGCTGTCGGGGTGTATGCCCCCGGCAGGTGACGGCCGGCGGATGCTGTGCGTGTCACGCCGTCAGAGCGTGCATGAGTACCCTGAAGAGTGGCGCCTCGCCGCCATGCTGCTCTTCTCTAGATCTGCGACGTACGGTGCAGTGTTGGCTGGCAGTATGCCGCGCCTGCTGACCTGTGGGTCGTCGTTGTCCCCCTGCCCTGGTGTGGCAGGTGGATGTGTGCGCCAGACGATTGGGGGGGGGAGGGGGCGTACCCGATGCGCCGACCGCTGCCGCGCCCGATCACCGGCGGGCGCCCCTCCCTCTCCCTTGGCTGCCGGCGGTGTTCCCGGCGTGCCCGCTGACAGCCCGCCCCGGCCGCCAGGAGCGCGAGAAGGAGGCGGCCTGCGGCCAGCAGCTGGCCGCCCGCCAGTCGGTACTGGACGGCTTTGACCAGCTCATGGACGCCGAGCTCACGTGCAGCGTCTGCTCCGAGCTCGTCTTCAACGTGAGTCGGCCGCGACGCCGCACCGCCGCGGCCAACCCAGGCGCCGGCCCGCTGTCTGTTCGAACCACAATATTTCTATGATTTCACGACGCGTGAAACGCAGGGTCTTTGGCGTCCCTGGTGTCGCAGTCTTACGTCGATTGTAGGACCTGCATCAAGGAAAGGGAAGTAGACGCAGGTGGGCCCAGCCGTTCGCTCAACTCTGTAGGGGTGTCTTTGTCGGGACGCCAGTGCTCATCGCCGCCGCCGCCGCCATCTCCGGCAGGCGCTCACGCTGAACTGTACGCACACGTTTTGCGCGTCGTGTATCAACGAGTGGACCAAGCATCGCCCCAGCTGCCCTATCTGCCGCGAGCCAGTGACGTCACGTACCCGCAGTCTCGTGCTGGACAACTTCATCGACGGCATGGTGGCGCGCCTGGGCGGCCAGGCGGCCGAGCACCGCGCCACCGTGCGCCGCGAGCGCGAGACGAGCGGTGAGTGCGCCGAGCCCCACTCGGGCGTCGTGGGAGGACGTGTTCATTGGTCGGGTGGCGTCGGATCGGGTCGGGGGCAGTGACTTCATTGGTTGCCGTTCACTTAACCGCATAGACGTTTGTAGTTGTCGCACATTGGCGAGTTTAATGACTGGATGCGGTTGTGCTTGGGTGTAGCTGTGTGTGAAGTGTTTGGGGTGGTGTGTAGGTGGGTGCAGCCGTGTTTTCGTGCTAGTAGATGTGCGTCGTGCGTGTGCTTACTCATCATATCCTGATGGTCGTCGGCAGAAGTGACTCGGTGATTTTGACGTGATCGTGCCTGTAACAGCGGCGGCGGCGGCGCGGCCGGCGCCAGCAGCGCGCGGAGGTCACGCCGCCAGACGTCGCCAGCAGCACCAGCAGCAGCGCCAGCAGCTGCAGCAGCAACATCGGCAGCGGCAACAGCAACAGCAGCAGTGGCGGCAGCGACAACAGCAGCAGCAGCAGCAGCAGCAACAGCAGCAGCAGCAGCAGGCCAATCGCGGTGGTTTCCGTGGCGCCACGCCGCTCCAGACGCGCGCCACTGCCGCCGCCGCCAGCCGGGCTGGCAGAGGTTAGTGTGATCTGCCGCCACCAGTTGTGATCAGGGGCTTGCTGTCTCAGTGTTAAGGCGTCCACTTTTCAGACTCGAGCTCCATTCTTTTTACGTACAGTCACGACAAGCGTGTTCATACGTCTTGTGCATCATTCCTGTTCCGGCTGTGACAAACTGGCGTTGCCTTGCTTCAGGGGCAGCGGCGGCGGCGCGCGGCCGGGCCCGGTCCGCGCAGGCCGGTCGCCAGCCGGCTAACATCGACAACGAAACGCTGGCGGCGGCGCTGACGGCGGCGCTGGCGGCCGGCGCCAACCCCACCCACCCCATCGTCATCGACGACACAGGTGAAGTGGCGTAAGTGAGGGACGGCGATGGCGGCCTGCCCTGAGCTCCAGGCCTCCGTCCGTATTCCTGCCCGCACTCACTTCCTTTCTGTCCTTGTCCGTCGTTTTGGTAATGCCATCCTGACCCGCCGGTGGTCCGGTCCTGCTGTTTCCTCCCCGCGCTGTGCCTCGATCTTCGCTCTCCTGAACCGGCGGAAGGCCTGCCTGACGCTGCGGACCTCCCCTCCTGGCTGTACCCGGCACTCTCGTCCTTGCGTTCCCCTCCGTACCCAGAGCTCCGCACCTCCGCGTCTCCCCGCCCTCAGGTCGGGCCATTTGCACATTTGCCTGCTCCCCGCATGAAGTGGCCTTTCCTTTTCCGGCCCCGCCGTCCGTCGCTGTTGCTTTTTGCGCCCTGCGCTGTTCGCCAATCTGTAAGAGTGTGTGTCATGTGCGTAGAACAGGTACCACGGGCATGCCCCAGCTTGCTGGTGGGCGCGGTGCTTGTCTTGGCATGCGTATGTTGCCCTGTCAACAGTTGTATTGTGCGCACACTTACCGCGCCCTTTTGTGCGTGGCAGCCTACTACCTGCAGCACAGGCAGTGAGTTTGGGCCCTGGCCTGGCCGGCGGACGGGCCAGTCCTGACGGCTCGCGGCACCCGGAGCGCGACTGGGAGACGGCCAGCAAGCGCTCCGCCGCCGCCAGCCGGACCGACGCCAACTCCGACTCCGACCGCGACTCGGACTCCGCAGACTCGCGCTCGCGGCGTGACTCCGGGTCAACCACCGGCGGTGGGGATCGCTTGAACTCGGACGCGACGACGCACGACCCCAGCTCCGACTCGGCGGAGTCGCACAGCCGCAGTGACTCCGAGTCGAGTGGCGTCGGTTGGGACTCGGACGAGCGGGATGGCGGCACCTCGGCCGACAGCGGCACAGTGCGGGGCTCGAACTCGGGCGACGAAGGCGGTCGCGGCGCTGCCAGCGACCTGGGCACAGAGGACGGCGCCAGTTCGCAGTCGGCCGACGCGGCCAGCGAGAACGACAGTGATTTCAGCTTCACCACGTGGACGCACGACCGACGCTGGAGCGACTCGGGCGACTCGGACGCCTCCGTGGACGGCACCGGCGCCTACTACGGCGGCTACGGTCGCTGCTACGTGTGCGGCCGGCGCGGCCACTGGGCGCCAGGCTGCCCGTTTCGCTGAGGGGCCGGCACCGGCGCGCTGACGGCGGACGGGTGCCCGGATATCTCCCGTGGCGGAACTCGAACGATGCAGCGATGCCAGGCTGTTATGGCAAATACGATGCCGCGAGCTGTGTGCTATGGTGCCTAGAAGAGATGGTTATGTTCGTCAAAGTCCTGACTCACGATTTTCAGCAGTGCGAAAGAAAAGACGCGATCGATCGACAAGTTGTGGTTTGGCTGTTGAAGTGGTTTTGGCCACGTTTTGATCCCACAAGCCCGCTGTGTCATCTGTGCTATTTATTGCGTTTTAATAGGTCAAAGTGCAAGTCGATGAATAAATACTCTGTTGACGTTGATTGTAGTGGTTCTGTCTACGGGAAGATGAACGCGAATCGTTTGTTACCGTACAAACAACTGGAGCCGACTCGTCGGTCATAGCCGAACACGTCACAGCTACCGGCCGTGGAATCAACGCGCTGTGGGCGGGAGTGGGGGGACGTGAGGGTTCTCGCAAGGCGTTTCTTAGACGCACCTTTGCCCTGCCCCTTCCCTCGCTCCGCTTGTGCCCGGAGCCTGGGCACATGGTGCAGGGCCGCAGTACAGCGGGGCGGCGTGAACTTCATATCGTAACCATGGCCGAGCCGCCGATCCAGCCGGATCAGGCGTCGGCTGCAGTCGCGATCCCTCTCATACGCGCAGTTACGGTACAGAAGCACAAACACACGGCGTTGGCCACTTGGGTATTGCGAGTGAGGCGCACAGATGTACGCTGGTCACGGGTACGTAGGAGAGGCGATCAGACGCGGGAGAGCTGCAAACCACAGCACACCAGCTGTCAACGTCGTGCTTTGGGGCTTGGGCAAGGATCAGGCTCTACCGGCCCTCGAGATGACGAACTGCAGTAACTGCGCACCATGAATTCAGTGACCCCGCGTTGTATCCGCTTTATGTTCGAATTCAGTGACACCGTGTTGTGTACAAGTCAATCCTCGGGTTGACATCCAGTACACTGCTTGCGGCTAAAGACGTCCGCAGTGGTCTGAACGACGACCATCATTGAAATATCAAGGGAGATTGATATGCCATGGCGTATTTCATTCACCTGTAGCACGAATGATAATGCACAAAAAGCGAACAATAGGACACTGTGTCTTTGCCATGCCTGGGACCACTCGAGGTAATAGGATAACATGATGGTTTCCTAAACTTGATTTTTTATCACATTAAAAAAAGAACAGTAGCAGTTGAATATGTAAGTAACCGGACCAAAAAAAGTCCATAACGGTAAGACGTGTCGTGTTGCTTTAGGTCTGTTCTATTACGTGATCAAAATGTTCGGCCTCGACGGCTCAAACACACATCAATGCACTCGGCAAACTGTTCACAGAGTTCACGTACTGAACCATGGGGATCGCTCGAAATTTGTATTCTCTTGTTGCAGCTACAGCTGTCTTCACAGGCGTGGTCCTGTAGGTCAGCCCACAGAAAAGTTGAGTGGTGACAGGTTAGCGAATGAGCTCGCCCTATCCTCGCCCACGAGGCCCTCCTGCGAGGAGGCCTCTGAGCTACCTGAAAAAGATTGTTAAATTCTAGGAAATCGTTTATTCTGATGCCACGACCGTGCGTGAGACGAAGTCATACATCCCTGAAAAGCTTTTTTGGGCAACACAACACTTGACTGAACAAGTTCCATTGACCTAGGCTCAGGTATAAAGGTCAGACAGAGGTTAAAACCAACCTGTTTTGTTCCCCTAAGTCTTGCGGTATGGGATAGTTTTTGGTGCTCATTTCGAGTTTATTGATAGCAGGAAACGCATTATATATCTTGCAAAAGGTCGCCAATCTAAAGCGACCAAGGTCAATAATTTGTTTTTTAGCAACATGCTTCTTAGCGTAATCGTTGTTGCTTGTTCAAATGCAAAACTCAAGGCAGCCTTGTATGATTTCAGTCACCATGAGCTTCGAAAGGTCAAACAAGGTCGTTCTCGGGTCACTTTGGACACAAACCCGAAGTTTGACACCCGAAGGTTATGGTTTAGGAACCTCAAACTTCGACCTCAGTGATTTTATGTACAGGAAAATACACCCTGCGAATGCGTAGTCTCTAGGTCTCTTAGTTTCTGAGATCCCAGCTGGGTCAAATTGACACCCCACCCGGGCGAAGGGTATCCAACCGACAGCGCGGGCGCGTCTTAAACTTGGATGTGTAGAGCTTGAACCACGTGAGCAGGGACAACCGGTGTTTATGGTCCTCACTTCTGTGAGAGCGCCCTGGAAGCTGTGAATTGCGTTTTGTGTTGTGTGGTCGGCTGCTCTGTTGCCCAGTGGTATGTTCCAGATAATCAAAAAAAATTCGTTTTGTAAGTTTCGTAATGTGCACAGTATCCTTTTTAATGAGCAGAAGCACGAGCCGAACTAAATTCGATTCACTGGAACATTCAACAAAATATCTTGTTTAGCCTTAGTGGCTGGTACTGCCAGGAGAAACCCAACAGCAACTCAAAATCGCTGCTCTCTCGCAGTCTTCTGGAGTAGCGTCGGAGCAACGCCATCTGTGGGCACTTGCGGCGTCCACTACGACAGTGAGATGCTATGTCATAATGCGGCTGTAACTTCTTCTCGAGCAAATAGCTTATCTTTGAGCCAAACCAAGATAAACCATTGTCTTATCATATTTTCACGTCCGCCAACTTAGATTGATTTGATGCATTTACACTCGCGTGCCACATTTAACACACGGTCGGGTGGGGCGGAGTCTAATTGGCCCCCTCCCCGAGGGTCTGTCCCAAATGGTTTCCGAACGGCGCGGCGTAGCCGCGTCAAATTCTGCATAGCTGTTAACAATTGAATAGCGGATCGATCGACATAAAAAAATTAGATGTACCTAGTAAGGTCGTTGACCTATGACAGGTCAAAGTCAGGCTATGGTCACAGCGAAGTCCATTTCTGGGGAATCGTGCAATCTGACGAAACAACAGTGTTAGATGTAGCCAGACATCTCGGAGATGCCTTCTTAGGCAGCACAAATATTGGATGAGCAAATAACGTTGACCTAATGTCATGTATGCAGATCAGACTAACGTCATGGCCAACCTGTTTTATTACACTGGGGCTTGCTGAATGGAATAGTTTCTGGTGATCATTTCGAACTTATTGATAGTAGTAACTGCGTTATACATATTCCATGGACTTCTTAAAGGTCAGAATATGTCATTGACCTAATATGACCCGGGTCAGCATTTGTTTTTAGAAACACACTGCCTAATGTAATCTTTGTCGTTTATTTAACTGCAAAATTCAGAGCAGCCTTCTATTATCTTGGTCACCATGACCTTCAAAATGTCAAACAAGGTTACTGACCTTAGATGAGCATGTGACCTTTTGCTTAGAAACAGTGATCTGGGGTCCTGGGGGCACTTTGGAGACCAGCCTGGGATTTGACATTGTCTGACCTTATTTGACCCGAGGGTCATGACCTAGGAACCGCGAACTTTGTCCTAAGTTAGTTCACGTACAGCTCCATACATCCTGTCAATTTGGTGTTTCCAGCTTTCTTAGTTCCCGAGACGGTTTTGTACGGGCGATTTCACGTTTCTGTACGGGCGTATTTAGCATAGACTTTTACGGTTCTGTACGGGCGCATTTTCGAATGTTAAAGATGGAGTGTGATTTTTATTTGACATGCTTTGTTCTGTCAACAAATCAAATTTTGACGAAACCTGTACAGTCAACGGGTGCTCACCAAGAAAAAGCCTTGAACGACGTTAAACTTTCATCATTTAATAACGTGGGTGTTTTTCAATGTCGTCCTTTGTGACTGATATTGTCGTAAATGGTGTTACTTCTCCTATCTGGAAGCCAAGGATCATTTCTTTCAGTGAGGAGATTGAATGTGACACGCGAACGCGCATCTGTAATATCTATTTCACACTACCAGCGTCACATCTTCAGGAGCTGTGAGATGTCTGTGAAGAAACCTCGGTGAAATACGTCCGTCCGTCTGATATCATACAAATTGTCACAACGCTGAAATACTAAACATATGTCCAGGGCACCCCAAGTAGCATCTCCCAGACTCATAATGACATATTGTCATTTGACATGTCATGTGGGAGACAACGCGAAATGCATCCGGCAGGATGTATTTTGCTGACTTCCTTTGGCTTTGCAGCATATTACAACGCCTTTGTGCCGTTTTATGTATCTGTCATCTATCTTTATGTTTAAGAGCCTCCAAAATGCGTAAATATGAGCGTCACAAATTGCCAATAAACGAAAAACTGTACAAGTACAGTACAAGTACAAAAACTGTACAGCCCTAGCCAAGATGGCTGACAGATGCTACACAGTCGACTGCCTGCCGGACCCCGCCATGGAGGAGTTCCGCAAGCTGGTGCCCGTCCATGGTACCCTGTTCAATCGGGATGCCCTTCTGGAGGTCATCTACTCGCGCCAACACCGTCCGTAAGTTGGATTACATAATCGGTGTGCTGTGGTCTCGGCAGTTTGCGTAGATTGATAAAATTGGCCAATCATAAATTGCAAGGCACATATATGAAGCACTGCCATGTGGTATCTACTTCACTTGACACGTCACCTGCCACTTCACAATTTTAAAGGATATGGTGAAGATCACCCTGTTACTGAAGTGTAGATTTCTTTGCACGCCATGATGGTTATTTGCGAAGTTTCTGTAACGTCCTGTCGTTCCAAACGATAATTGAGTCGTATGGAACGCCGGCGGTAATTTGTGAGGGACCGTGCTGTCCTTGACGACAGTCTCGCCTTTTCATCTCAGTTTTAAATGACAGTTGTATCCCGGATATGTCTGTGAGACGCCACCAAGAACGGCTCAATTTCTTACTCCCAAGGGCCACTGCCATGCCTTCCTCGTGACTTAACGTCGATCATCGCACCGTGCCAGCTTGTCTATATCGCACGTACCAGGCTGGTTTATCCACCATCACCATCATGCACTTATCGTATGTTCTGTTATCACGTAGCTAATGTAAAGACCAAACCAGCCTATTCGCTCCAGCAGTTAAACTCATTGACTTGTAACTAAGCCCCGGACGTCGCACTTTGCCTTCGGAACGAGAAAATGCTGTCTGAGGCACGTGTGTGACACTATCCGCTTTTGGGCAGGGATGATGACCTGTCTGTGCGCTACTACGCGCGGATGCTGTTCCGCGAGATCCAGCGAGACGTCGTGCTGCTGCCCATGTTCCGGGAGTACATGCAGCGGCCAGTGCAGCATCTGAACGTGCCCGAAGCCTTCTATCTGATGAGCCTCTGGATGGTTCCGGAGCAAACCGACAACCGAGAGTCCAATCTCCATACGTGAGTCTTTTATCTCTTTTCGAATCGTTCGATTTCCATATGGAATCCTAGGCCTTGCGCGCAAACATTCTGCCAGCTTGGTTGTGTTTCTGGTGTGTATGAAGGGTGCTTATAGGTGCAAGTTTGGTTTCATGCTAATGGGTGCAAGTTTGCATATGTCAAATCCCTTTTCTGTGTTCATTCGTGCGGATGACACTCGATTGCAGGCCGATGTTATCTACGGTTATCGAATCCACCTTTCCATTTATCACTTGCTCCAGCCAAATACCACGATGTGTTGTGCTTTGCTAGAAAGGCGTCACCAGAATTTGACATGGATTCTAACAAGCGATTTGGTCGAATTTCTTGCTGTTTTTTGGTGCTGAATGTGGTATTTGTCCGTGCTGTTCAAACAGCGTGATCGCCGTGATCGCGTATATTATATATCGCCGTCAGGGCGATGGCACACAAGGCACGCATCTCTCCCATTGCTTACGTCCTAGCTTTTTAACGTTCGTATCCCTGTCTCTTGCCCCCCCCCCCCCCCCTCCCCCGGAACAAAGATGAACTCGGATGTGCACGTGCGAGTCTTGACCTGGTGTGGTCTCTGCAGTTGCTACAGCAAGATCGCCGACTTGGTGTTGGATGAGCTGCGTGGACGGCTCCCCGAGCACCCGGCCGCCGCCTGGACTACGTGCAAGAAGAACCCGTTCGGACCCACGATGTGGACGGATGACCAGACGCTGAAGCTTCTGAACGCGATGAACGTCGTGCTGTATGACCAGCTGGCCCTGATGAAGGAGGACGGACCGGAGGACGGATCGGCTTCCAAACTGAGCACGCTGGTAAGTAGATTGCAATGAAGATTAATCCTCGTTCCTTGCACGTTTGAATGGGTGAAGTCACGCACAGAACATGTGCAGACTTCTATGTCTGATCTGTTTTTTTTTTTGTGGGCTGTGACTTGCAAAACAATGTTGTCAGCCATACGTTCCCGTCCGTTTGCCCTGAGGCGTATTACTGTGCCCCTCTCAGATGGCGCAACACCGAACACACTATTGTGATGTGTGCACAATCTCGAACGGTGACGGTGATGATTGACTATGATAACCATGATTAAGCGCTTGCTCATGCGGTTGTCACCAACATGTGTTGTTTTGGCTCGGTCAGTGTGGTTTATTTTATTGTTGTTTACATTTTCTGGCTATGCACTTGTACATCTCAGTAAACAGTTGTTTTGGAACCTATTGCTGCGTTTATGAATGAATGGGCTGATGGCTCTTCGTTCTGAATATGTGTAGGTGATTGGGTTGCATGGAGCGCAACGCATTCAATGGCTTGCCATTCCTTTTCAGGATATGTACCTTCGTCGCCACCTCCACTCTGCCGGATCCGGGACGCAGACTGTAATGGGGACCGTCTACTCCTCTGTAGCCGGCATGCTGGGCGTCAATCTCCACAACGTGCAGTTACCGCACAGCTCGATGATCTGCTGGCACAAAGCGTAAGCATTGCCGAAGGGGGCGTGGGAAATGATTCTGTTCCTCTAGCACTCTCAACGGCATTGGGACAGACTGGTTGTTCAGGTCATGGTTTTTTGGGAGCTCCTGCCTTATCAATTGGTATCTAATAGCTTATTTTTTGAATTTTTTTGCCATAGGTTTTGATTTCATTGCCATAGATTTTGAACTTGTGTGATTAGTTGTGCACTTAACTATGTTTCCTTGAGCTAATCACATGATGCGAATCAGTGATGTTACGCACATCATGTTTATGTTGCTTAAGAATATCGTGATTCCCAACGAATTTGACAACTATAGAATTTGGCTGTGGATGATTTGATCACATGCATACGGAGCATGTTCATCTTATTATTCGCCTAATTTTCATGTTGGCAATTAACTAATGTTTTGTAACTGCCGTGATCACACGTTTGGCGAACTTCTAGCGTTCCTCCTTGCATCTTAGTACAAAGCTCTGGCATGTATTCCTGAATGTCTAGGCAGGTTTTCAATGTAAAGCAGGTGTGCATAATGTGTAGACAGTGTATGCAAGCCGGAGTGTTTTGGGTGCTGCAGTAAATTGTGATATTTGTTAGTAAGGAATGCCGCTAATTGGTTAAAATGTAAGCCTCATGGGCGATTGGATTGCTTCCGTGTGGGAGGCTTATGAGAAACTTGCTTTGTGCCAAATTAAAATGCAAGATAAATCGATGTCGACGATTATAAGTCATCCTTTGCAATGTAATAATCATACCAAACCTTGAAATTTGCTGACATTATAGTCGAAAACACCCGTTACGTGTACACAACTCGTCATCACGTACAAACGTTGCACATTTTGTTGGAGTGGAATGTGTTTGTCATTCATGATCAGTGCTGCACTCAAATGAAGTGAGCAATTAAAAGTGATGGCACTGTGTTACATGTCATATTTAGCTATTGACCTTCTTCCTTTCCTTCATTAGAGATTTGATTGCTTTCCAAACTGTTTTCTGACAAGAATACCCGAATTATCACCGGCGTGATCAGCCTTATCACATTTTCTCCGTTGCTGAGAATATGTATCATCTTATCTTGTTTGACATCTTGATTTTCATCCATTCATAATCACAGTAGCATGCTTTAAACATAACATTCTTATCGCATAAACTGAATCGCATTTATTCACAATGCGTTGTCGTTTTGTGTAAATTCAACTTAATCATGCACTGACTGTGCTTGTCTTGCCTTGTTTGTTTGTCACTGTGCTTGTATGCTTGTTTGTTTGTGACTGCGAATATCTGTGCTGTACAGTGACGTATTCCTTTTCACGTGTCACATGCAGAAATTCACACAGTGTGTGTGGTGGCCTGACGTGCATCTCCTCTGGCAGGGACGGTGAAGAGGACCTGTTCATCGACGTTGTCCGCCGCGGCATGCGGCTGTCCTGGGAGCAGGTGACGGAGGAGCTGAATGCTGATCACCCGGAAGTGGACCTCCAGATGCTGGAACCCTTTCCGCGGGCAGGGGTGCGTAATGCATCGGATGTTTTCAAATTCTTGGACAACATGCCCTGTTACGTATGGAACTCATTGATATTTGAGAAGTATTCCATTTTATTTAAAAAGCGCGTGCATGACTCATTTGTGCAAAGAAACCTGATTGAATAGAGACCGACTCATTCTTGGACTGGGAGCACAGGAGTCCCAGGTTGAGTGTTTTGTGCTTTTACATGAATCTATGAGAACCAGCAGCCTTGCGACGGCTTGTGACGAGCCCTCGTGTCTGTACGCTCTCCATTGTCCGGCGGTGTGAGTGTGATACCAATCCTTGTCTAACGCAGTGTATTGTGTTTTGGCAGCTGCTGCGTCGCCTCATCAATGGCGCAGTCCATCCGGACGCCCGCCGGCCAGGGACCGGCTTCGACCTGGTCTTGTTGGAGACGCTGGCGTGCTGGGCCCGCAGCGACTGCCGTCCGAACACGGCGCAATCGTTGACCTGATGTCGACGATGGCTCGTGCCCGGCCCATGTACACGCGTCGCCTGTTGCAGGTCAGTGGTCTTGGATGTACGCTAGAGCTGGGCATGTGTTTTGAACAATTGTTGGAAAGATGCGTCTGGGTCACTATTATGTGCGCGATGAAAATGCACGATGGATGTGTAAGATACGCATGTGACTTTTAATATGCAAGGTTACGTTCTGGTCTCATTTTCGGTCCCCAGAAATCTCCAGCTCGTAAATGGCCTGCAATGGAGGGCTGTGCGCTGCGCCCATGGTGTTGCAACCAAAAGAAATGGCGATATGATAAGGAGTAATTAGTGATACTGTGTTTTCACTGTTTTTTCCTCCCTGCAGCAATTCGTCGAGACTAATGGCTCACTCGTGGCTGAGAACGAGAGACGTGGCCTGGAAGCGCTCATGAAACACTTCAAGAGGATGTACAAGCGGCTGGTGCGCTCCCTTGATGAACAGGAGGCTGAAGTGCAGGAATTGGTAAGAATGAACTGGATTTGATCAAATTGACAACGTAGGGAGTTAATCGTGTAGCTTCTCTTAATGCTATGCTGAGCTGTTCATGTGCATGTGCTGATGTGTGGGAGGTGGAAACGGGTTTGCGCGTGCGCCAGTTACGCGGTTGAGTGTCATGGTGTGTTGTTATGTATAATGATATGCCTGCACACTTATAAGTTAGTTTTATCTCTATTTGGTAAGGTTAAATAGTTTCGTGAAACAGGTTTAACCCTATACATAAGCATCATAAGCATTGTAAATTTGTGATGCAGGTTGAATCATTTCGTAGAAATTCATTTCTGTACGGTTGTTTTCTTCCATTTACTTTCTGTGATTTGTTGTGCGATTTCCTGCAGACATGTGACCCTGGATTCGTTCCTGCTATTGTCCTTTGAGCCCATTCGTGCACCATTATATTGTCAACCTGTTGTCTGATCTATGGAATGTATTATTAACTTCTCAGTTAGTAACGTTCTCAGTTAGTTTGTAGTGAGTTGTCCTCACATCATAAGTAACCTACATGGCGCTTGTTTCGAGCATTTATGGATGTGCTATTTTCCCACGTTATTAGTTTCTGGGCTTACTGATTCTCGTTTTTGTCTTCTCAGCTCATGTTCTTCTCAGTTATTTCCAGCGTCCCAATGCCCGTTTTAAATCCTGATGTCTCATTATCTCCTTGTGTTGTGTGCAATATCCTCATTCTCTTTATCCGTGTTTCAGGTGGACCTCCGCGCGGCTGGCCGAGCAGTGGGCGCTTACCGGAGGCAGTTTGGTGTGGGTGACGTCGTCACGTACGGCGACGGGTGCCTGGCTGTGGTGTACGGCTGCTCACCATGCTACGAGATCTCACAGGTAGGAGCGGTGCCAGTGGGATTGTCGTACAGGGCAGACCGTGCCTGATGTCATTTGTCCTATTGTGTTAAGAATTGGTGTAGTGAGGTGTTATTTTCTGAGGACTCAAAGGAACTGCTTTGTACTGTTGTTACTTCTCTCAGGGCAAGCCAATCACCGCATGCATAATCATTCTTTCATTGTGTGACTTGTGCTATACGAACCCCACAACCATCGAAGTTGTTTTCTGTAATGGAGGATATGCGATGTGTGTAATATTTTGGTATTTTGTGTATGTACTGAGGTCAGGTGTAATTTCGCAATGTCCTGTCTGTCTATACATCGTTTTGAATGTGTGCCCTCGCTGTATGGCAAACATCTATTGTGGTTTCATACAAGTATGTTGCAGTGGTCATATTCCCTGCTTGATTCGAAGAACCAATCGATGCATCGGTGATAGGCACGTAAATGTATCAACTTGTTACAGTTGTGGCTAGACGCATGTGAGCTCTTAAATGGTATTCCTGCGAAGTCTCAGTGCCCCCCCCCCCCCCTCCCCCCCCCGTCCTCATCTCTGACGACGGCCGTGCGGTGTGGGTTATTGTGCTGACTCGGTGGTGTTGTTTTCAGAACTGGACGGCAAATAGTCGCGTGTGCTCCGGGCTTCAGCGCGGACACAAGCAACCCTTCTACAGCTTGCTGCTGTAGGGTGACCGGTTCGGATACATGGCTGAGGGTAAGCAGGCTCTTCAAAGTGCTCTTCACTCTATTGGAGTTTTTACCTTTACTATTGGAGTTTTTACATGGACCCTCCCCCTCCTGGTGTTTGAAATATGGACAGGGTGCCATAAATATTTTGTTTGGTTGCATTGGACATGCTTTATGTTTTCACGAAACTCCGATATTCAGTCTGGCATGTGTACCCTGATGTACCCTGATGTACCCTGATGTAGGTTGCCCCTGATGTAGGTTTTCCAGCATCTTCTGTAATTTTTAGTCGTCATAAGGTTATGATTTGAAAGGCATCTTCATTACACAACCATACTGGGAAATGCACTATTAAGTTCAATTCACGCCCATGACTGCTACTCAGAAATATTCCTAGGTCGTCCCCAAACCACAGCAGATTGATGAGATGTCACAGATGTCATTACTCATCCATACTGGGAAATGCACTATAAAGTGCAATTCACGCCCATAATATTTTGTTTGGTTGCATTGGGCATACTTTATGTTTATTGCGAAGCTCCTATACGGAGTTTGACGTGTGTAATACCCTGATAGGTTTTCCAGCATCTTTTGTAATTCTTGGTCATCGTAATGTCATAATTTCAAATGCATCTTTATTACACAGACATACTGGAAAGTGCACTACATAGTGCAATTCACGCCCAGAACTGCTACTCAGAAATATTATTAAGTGATCCCCAAACGACAGCAGATTGATGAGATGTCTTGCCCCCATTCTGGCGTAGAGCGCCACTTGCGTCTGCGTCTAACAGAGGTATTTGGGTCTTTGCAGAGGAGCTGCAGCTGTCCCCGGATCCCCAGCCAATCAGCCATCAGGAAGTGGGTCGCTTCTTCACCCGGTTCGACGGCGAACGGTATGAGCCGATCGCTCCGCTGGCTATTCGCTTCCCGGAGCCGCTGTGTGAGCATGAGACGAAAGCGAACTTCGTCGAGTCTTCGACAGATGGAAGCGACAGCGAATGGGAGGACGACGTTGGAGATGAAGAGGAGGATCGGAGACCCTCACCGCCCACAGTGTGGATGGGCGTTTGGCCAGCGATCCTCCCCGAGGACTCAGATGATGAGGACACCGATGGTTGAGCCGTGACCGCTCACGGTGATCCGTTGAACCACTTATGGCTATGTTTGGGCTGTTAAGAATAGCTCACTGGTGTTAATGAATACCTCAGCTGCCTCAGGTACTCTGTACGGCTGTACATATGCGTGTATGCCCGTGTAGGTGTTTGGCATGCAACCAGTCAGTGGTCTTTTTGTTTGATAGCTCGTGCTTCATTGGCGTCGGTTATCCTACGCACTCAGGGTGGCAAGTACATTGTCATGGTTTGCTGTGCCTTCTTTTGTATGTGATAGCATTCTGTGTCATCGGTTGTGTATGTGATGCCAGCTTTAGAAGTGTGTGCGTGTGCCATATGTACATTTAGATGTATCAAATGATTGGTATGTGACGACTGATTTCGTACTCTGCATGCAATTTTGGGCTGTGTGATAGCTAAGCATTGATATTTAGTCAATTGTTGAGGCATTGAAGTGTGTTCATTGTCATGCCTTAGGTGGTCATCGGCTACTGCTTTCATAGCTGTCATGTATTGTCAAGCTGCGTGGTTTAATATGTCCGCTGATTACGTTCTGTGTGTCTACATTTACCGTTGGTAACTGGCAGGTACCAGGTGCTATTGGTTAGCGCCGTTTTATAAAAGAACGACTTCGGGTTTTGTGTACCTGACATGGAACCATGCCCTGCAGTATTTGTAACAATGTATATGATCATGCAAAATATACTGAGAAATTGTTGCAATGTGTTCTGGGATGAATGAAAGACGGCTTTGAATAGGCTAGTATCTGAGCAATAAGAGAACACGGACACCGTAACTATGACATATGCAACCTTACTCTGCCACGGATCGCTATTCATCCTTTTGCATAGATTTTTAAAAGCATGGTGGGCTTCGGTTATATTCAACAAGCAGGAGTCCCCTAACATCGCAGAAGTTCTTAGCAGATAAGTTTTGAGTGCACTTTACTTGTTTGTGGCAGCTGTTGCGTGGCATTTTTTGGATTAGCAGTATAAAGGCTTTTCCTTTTTTTGACAGCTGGCTGGGGTAGCCTGTCCTGACCTTGGTGACTGCCCTGGGTCCTTTTCGTCAACTAAGCGTTTCTTCGGCTACGGAGGGCTTCATCGCCGGAGAGATTTAGTCATCTTTAGAACCCTATGGACGATTAAAGTCTTCTCAACCCCTCTGCGCATGTTTGACGACTGGGACCACTGACCACTTTGACCATTTACATCGCTCAAAATCTCTCCTGGCTGCTCGATGGACTACCTGACTGGCCAGGGACACTTTGGACACTTCAACGAATGCTCCAGGCTGCCTGCCGCCGCTTAGTGCCCGTCTTGCCGCTCAGGGATTTCGTTCTGAAAGGAAATGTTCCTCAATGACTATGTTGAACGAAGCATGAAGCATAATGAAATCAGGTCACTTAAAAGCATGAGTATCGATCTCCTAAAAGGTTTGGGGGGCCGGATTGTTAGGAGTCATCATTGGGGTGCAGATCAAAACCTCTCTTACTTCATGCCTTATACATATATATATATATATATATATATATATAATATATATATATATATATACATAAGCACTTCACTACCCTTCTAAAGCTTATTTGCGTAGCCACAGAAATCATAGATGAAGACCTCGCAGATTGCATCACCTTTTTATATTGGGACCTGTTTGCGTGCCTTTAACGTGCCTCTCCTTGGCCGACGTCACGTACGGAGGGTGGAAGTACCCGCCCCACTAGCTCCGGTGAGCTGAGCTTAGCTCCACTGAATTAGAGCGTCGCCTAAGAGATTTGTTTGGTGCGCGCTCGGGTGTGCGGTCAAATTGACACCCCCAATGGTTTTTCCAGAGTGGTTTCTGAACGACGTGGCGTAACCGCGCCAAATTTTGATAGTTGTGGGTAAATGAAAAGCAGATCGTTTAACATCCAAAAATTTAGATGTACCTTGTATGGTTGCTGAGCTATGGCAGGTCAAAGTCAGGCTTTGGTTTCAGCAAAGGCAATTTCTAGGGAATCGTCCAATCTGATACAACAACGGAGTGTCTGACGAAGCCATACATCTCTGAGGTACCTTCTTAGGTACTACAGATATTGAATGAGCAAATTACGCTGACCTGAGGTCAGGAATGTGGGTCAGACCAAGGTCACAATTGACCTAATTTATTACTCTAGGCCTGGCTGTATGGGATGGATTTTGGTGCTCATTTTGAATTTATTGACAGCAGAAAAAGCATTGTACATCCTCCGTTGACTTCCTAGATGTCAGAAAAGGTCATGGACCTAAGATGACCCGAGCCTCACTGAGAAAGGGGAAAAAACCCATGTTTCTGCCGCGTTTTCTACGTGTGCTCGTATGTTTTAAGACGTCTGGGCTACAAGACTGCTACGGAGGCTGGAGTGTTGGTTATAATTTGTGTCGAGTATTTTATGTCAAATCTGCTCATTTTGTCCGGTTAAGCAAAGGAAAATCACTCCGGACCGACTCCTGCGATGCAACAGTCGATGCAAACGTACAGAACAGGATGTTTGCAAAAAAGAAACAAACGGGCAGGCGCACAGATTACGGACGGGAGCGCTGTGACAGACAGGACGGAGTTGTGGCCGCAGTGCCGGGCCTCTGGCTGAGAGTGGCAGCCGTGGGAGCGGGCACTGCACCGGACTTGTCGGGCGAAGCTGTCCTGCACGCGACAGACGGAGCTCCATCCGTCTGTGAAAGACCGTGAGCCCATGTTGTCTTAAAGTGGAATAATGAGTCGATCACAATGGTGCAGCTGGTTGTAGTCGAGGGTACATTTTGGTTGTAGTCGGAGGTGCGGTTGGCTGTAGTCGGCGATGCGGTTGGTTGCAGTCGGATATGCAGTTGGTTGTATTCGGAGGTGCAGCTTGTTATGGTCGGGCTGCGGCTTACGTCCCTTGATTACTGGTAGCGTTATGTTGGTGTGTTTCTGTCCTGTGGCCTCTGACTGGGTCTGGTTGCGTCTAGGATGCAGCAAAAAAGGCGAAAGACGTGGGAATATGGTGGTCGCATCTGATATCTGCTCGTGTGAATGAGATCACGGCCCAAGATCCGTTTCACCCTTTATCGAAAAGCAACCGAAAGCCTAAATTTGTACTACTTTTCACCCCGTAATTGTGGTGAATTGTCACGGACTATACGATGGCGCGAGAAATCTGCCAGTGAAGAGTGCTGGAGCCTGGCAATATCACTGCGACCATCTCCCGCGTCGCGCAAACTGTGACTTGAACCCTGCCCGTCTGTGACGACGCCCCCTGAGTTTATGTGGCGACAGAGAAGCTGGAGGCACTAACAAGGAGCGTCAGCAGACGGCGGCCGACATGCAGGCCGCTGCGGCCGCCATCGAAGACCCAGCTGGGCGCGCTCCGGACGCCAGGCGTGAGCTGCTCGAGACCCAGCTAGCCGCGACGGGTGGGTCAGACGGCGGCCGGAACGCCGGCCCGCGCCTGCGGGCAGTCTGGGGTGCACGCCCCCCCGGCAGGTGACGGCCGGCGGATGCTGTGCGTGTCATGCCGTCAGAGTCGTGCATGGAGTGTCCTGCAGAGTGGCGCCTCGTCGCCGCCATGCTGCTCTTCATCTAGATCCTCCGTGATGTATGGGTGTAGTGTTTGGCTGGGCAGTATGCCGCGCCCCTGCTCACGTGTGATGTGGGTCGTCGTTGTCCCCCTGCCCTGGTGTGGCAGTTGGTATGTGTGCGCCGAACGATGGGGGGGGGGGGGGACGAGGGCGTGTACATGCGCCGACTGCTGCCGCGCCCGATCACCGGCGGGCGCCCCTCCTCTCCCTTGGCTGCCGGCGGTGTCCCTGGCGTCCGCTGACAGCCCGCCCCGGCCGCCAGGAGCCCAAGAAGCAGGCGGCCTGCGGTCAGCAGCTGGCCCCCCGCCAGTCGGTGCTGGACGGCTTCGACCAGCTCATGGACGCCGAGCTCACCTGCAGCGTCTGCTCCGAGATCTTCTTCAACGTGAGTTGGCGGCCGCGACGCCGCACCGCTGTGGCCAACCCGGGCGCCGGCCCGCTGTCTGTTCGAAAGCACAATATTTCTATGATTTCACGACGCGTGAAACGCAGGGTCTTTGGCGTCCCTGGTGTCGCAGTCTTACGTCGATTGTAGGACCTGCATCAAGGAAAGGGAAGTAGACGCAGGTGGGCCCAGCCGTTCGCTCAACTCTGTAGGGGTGTCTTTGTCGGGACGCCAGTGCTCATCGCCGCCGCCGCCGCCATCTCCGGCAGGCGCTCACGCTGAACTG
>NW_023596921.1:9704442-9719862 GCF_011947565.3 Pollicipes pollicipes | reverse complement strand
CAGGAATGGGTGTTTATACCTCAGACGGGGAGGGCAACGAACTATGGCCGAAGACTGTACGACAGCCAAGTGCAGCGTGAAAGTGAAGAGGGACGAAGTGCATGCTGTGATGGATGCCTCACTGAAAAGAGAAAAACAACCCGTGTTACTGCCGCGTTTTTTACATCTCGCATGTACTAAGACGTCTGGGCTACACGGCTGCTAGGGAGGCTGGCGTGCTGGTTATAATTTGCGTCGAGTTATTGTATGTCAAACCTGCCCATTTTATCCGGTTAAGCAAAGGAAAATCACTCCGGATCGACTCCCGCGATGCAACAGTCGACGCGGAAGTACAAAACAGGATGTTTGCAAAAAAAGAACAAACGGGCAGCGCACAGAATACCGACGGGAGCGCTGTGACAGACAGGACGGAGTTGTGGCCGCAGTGCCGGGCCTCCGGCTGAGAGTGGCAGCCGTGGGAGCGGGCACTGCACCGGCCTTGTCGGGCGAAGCGGTCCTGCACGCGACAGACGGACCGCCATCAGTCTGTGAAAGTCCGTGAACCCATGTTGTCTTAAAGTGGAATAATGGGCCGATCACAATGATGCAGCTGGTTGTAGTCGAGGTACATTTGGTTGTAGTCGGAGGTGCGGTTAGTTGTGGCAGGATATGCAGTTGGTTGTAGTCGGAGGTGCAGTTATGGTCGGGCTGTGTCTTACGTCCCTGAATTACTGGTAGCGTATGTTCGTGTTTCTGTTTTGTGGCTTTGACGGCTCTGGCTGCGTCTAGGATGAAGCCAAAAAATCGCGAAAGACGCGGCAATGTGTGTTTGTATCTTTATCTGCCCGTGGAATGGGATCACGGCCCAATCCGTTTCACCCCGTTCGAAGCACCCGAAAGCCTAAATTTCATTACTTTTCATCCTGTAATTGTGTGAATTGCCGTGCGCTACGCGATGGAGCGAGAAAATCTGCAGTGAAGAGTGCTGGAGCCTGGCAATATCATCTGCGACCATCTCCCCGCGTCGCGCAACTGTGACTTGAACCCTGCCCGTCTGTGACGACGCCCCTGAGTTTATGTGGCGGCAGAGAAGCTGGAGGCCACTAACAAGGAGCGTCAGCAGACGGCGGGCCGACATGCAGGCCCGCGCGCCGCCATCGAGACCCAGCTGGGCGCGCTCGACGCCAAGCGTGAGCTGCTCGAGACCCAGCTAGCCGCGACGGTGGGTCAGACGGCGGCGCCGCCCGCGCCTGCGGGCTGTCGGGGTGTACGCCCCCCGGCAGGTGACGCCCGGCGGATGCTGTGCGTGTCGCGCCGTCAGAGCGTGCATGAGTGCCCTGCAGAGTGGCGCCTCGCCGCCATGCTGCTCTTCTCTAGATCCGTGCTACGTACGGTGTAGTGTTGGCTGGCAGTATGCCGCGCCTGCTCACGTGTGGGTCGTCGTTGTCCCCCTGCCCTGGTGTGGCAGTTGGATGTGTGCGCCGAACGATGGGGGGGGGGGGGCAGAGGGGGCGTGTACCCGATACGCCGACCTGCTTCCGCGCCCGATCACCGCGGGCGCCCTCCCTCTCCCTGGGCTGCCGGCGGTGTTCCCTGGTGCGCTCGCTGACAGCCCGCCCCGGCCGCCAGGAGCGCTGAGAAGGAGGCGGCCTGCGGCCAGCAGTTGGCCGCCCGCCAATCGGTGCTGGACGGCTTCGACCAGCTCATGGACGCCGAGCTCACCTGCAGTGTCTGCTCTGAGCTCTTCTTCAACGTGAGTCGGCCCGCGACGCCGCACCCGCTGTGGCAACCCGGGCGCCGGCCCGCTGTCTGTTCGAAAGCCACAATATTCTATGATTCACGACGCGTGAAACGCAGGGTCTTTGGCGTCCCTGGTTGTCGCAGTCTTACGTCGATTGTATGGACCTGCATCAAGGAAAGTGGAAGTAGACGCAGGTGGCCCAGCCGTTCGCTCAACTCTGTAGGGGTGTCTTTGTCGGGACGCCAGTGCTCATCGCCGCCGCCGCCGCCGTCTCCGGCAGGCGCTCACGCTGAACTGCTACGCACACGTTTTGCGCGTCGTGTATCAACGAGTGGACCAAGCATCGCCCCAGCTGCCCTATCTGCCGCGAGCCAGTGACGTCACGTACGCGCAGTCTCGTGCTGGACAACTTCATCGACGGCATGGTGGCGCGCCTGGGCGGCCAGGCGGCCGAGCACCGCGCCACCGTGCGCCGCGAGCGCGAGGCGAGCGGTGAGTGCGCCGCGCTCCACTCGGGCGTCGTGGGAGGACGTGTTCATTGGTCGGGTCGCGTCGGATCGGGTCGGGGGCAATGCCTTCATTGGTCGCCGTTCACTTAACCGCATAGACGTTTGTAGTTGTCGCACATTGGCGAGTTTAATGACTGGATGCGGTTGTGCTTGGGTGTAGCTGTGTGTGAAGTGTTTTGGGGTGGTGTGTAGGTGGGTGCAGCCGTGTTTTCGTGCTAGTAGATGTGCGGTCGTGCGTTTGCTTACTCGTCATATCCTGATGGTCGTCGGCAGAAGTGACTCGGTGATTTTGACGTGATCGTGCCTGTAACAGCGGCGGCGGCGGCACGGCCGGCGCCAGCAGCGCGCGGAGGTCATGCCGCCAGACGTCGCCAGCAGCACCAGCAGCAGCGCCAGCAGCCGCAGCAGCAACATCCGCAGCGGCAACAGCAACAGCAGCAGTGGCGGCAGCGACAACAGCAGCAGCAGCAGCAGCAACAGCAGCAGCAGCAGCAGGCCAATCGCGGTGGTTTCCGTGGCGCCACGCCGCTCCAGACGCGCGCCACTGCCGCCGCCGCCAGCCGGGCTGGCAGAGGTTAGTGTGATCTGCCGCCACCAGTTGTGATCAGGGGCTTGCTGTCTCAGTATTAAGGCGTCCACTTTTCAGACTCGAGCTTCATTCTTTTCACGTACAAGTCACGACAAGCGTGTTCATACGTCTTGTGCATCATTCCTGTCCGGCTGTGACAAGCTGGCGTTGCCTTGCTTCAGGGGCAGCGGCGGCGGCGCGCGGCCGGGCCCGGTCCGCGCAGGCCGGTCGCCAGCCGGCTAACATCGACAACGAAACGCTGGCGGCGGCGCTGACGGCGGCGCTGGCGGCCGGCGCCAACCCCACCCACCCCATCGTCATCGACGACACAGGTGAAGTGGCGTAAGTGAGGGACGGCGACGGCGGCCTGCCCTGAGCTCCAGGCCTCCGTCCGTATTCCTGCCCGCACTCACGTCCTTTCTGTCCTTGTCCGGCGTTTTGGTAATGCCATCCTGACCCGCCGGTGGTCCGGTCCTACTGTTTCCTCCCCGCGCTGTGCCTCGATCTTCGCTCTCCTGAACCGGCGGAGGGCCTGCCCGACGCTGCGGGACCTCCCCTCCTGGCTGTACCCGGCGCTCTTGTCCTTGCGTTCCCCTCCGTACTCAGAGTTCCACACCTCCGCGTCTCCCCGCCCTCAGGTCCGGCCATATTGCACATTTGCCTGCTCCCCGTATGAAGTCGCCTTTCCTTGTCCGGCCCCGCCGTCCGTCGCTGTTGCTTTTTGCGCCCTGCGCTGTTCGCCAATCTGTAAGAGTGTGTGTCATGTGCGTAGAACAGGTACCACGGGCATGCCCCAGCTTGCTGGTGGGCGCGGTGCTTGTCTTGGCATGCGTATGTTGCCCTGTCAACAGTTGTATTGTGCGCACACTTACCGCGCCCTTTTGTGCGTGGCAGCCTACTACCTGCAGCACAGGCAGTGAGTTTGGGCCCTGGCCTGGCCGGCGGACCGGCCAGTCCTGACGGCTCGCGGCACCCGGAGCGCGACTGGGAGACGGCCAGCGAGCGCTCCGCCGCCGCCAGCCGGACAGACGCCAACTCCGACTCCGACCGCGACTCGGACTTCGCAGACTCCCGCTCGCGGCGTAACTCCGAGTCAACCACCGGCGGTGGGGATCGCTCGAACTCGGACGCGACGACGCACGACCCCAGCTCCGACTCGGCGGAGTCGCACAGCCGCAGTGACTCCGAGTCGAGTGGCGTCGGTCGGGACTCGGACGAGCGGGATGGCGGCACCTCGGCCGACAGCGGCACAGTGCGGGGCTCGAACTCGGGCGACGAAGGCGGTCGCGGGGCTGCCAGCGACCTGGGCACAGTGGACGGCGCCAGTTCGCAGTCGGCCGACACGGCCAGCGAGAACGACAGTGATTTCAGCTTCACCACGTGGACGCACGACCGACGCTGGAGCGACTCGGGCGACTCGGACGCCTCCGTGGACGGCACCGGCGCCTACTACGGCGGCTACGGTCGCTGCTACGTGTGCGGCCGGCGCGGCCACTGGGCGCCAGGATGTCCACTTCGCTGAGGGGCAGGCGCCGGCGCGTTGACGGCGGACGGGCGCCCGGATAACTCCCGTGGCGGAATTCGAACGATGCAGCGATGCCTGGCTGTTATGGAAATTATGATGCCCCGGGCTGTGTGCTATGGTGCCTAGAAGAGATGGTTGTGTTCGTCAATATTCGGGCTCACGATCTTCAACAGTCCGAAAGAAAAGACGCTATTGGCTGACATTTTGTGGATCGCCTGTTGAAGCGGTGTGACTACGTTTTCACCCCACCAGCCCGCTGTGCCGTCCGTGCTATTTATTGCGTTTTAATGGAAGGTCAAAGTGCAAGTCGATGAATAAATACTCTGTTGACGTTGATTGTAGTGGTTCTGTCTACGGGAAGATGAACGCGAATCGTTTGTTACCGTACAAACAACTGGAGCCGACTCGTCGGTCATAGCCGAACACGTCACAGCTACCGGCCGTGGAATCAACGCGCTGTGGGCGGGAGTGGGGGGACGTGAGGGTTCTCGCAAGGCGTTTCTTAGACGCACCTTTGCCCTGCCCCTTCCCTCGCTCCGCTTGTGCCCGGAGCCTGGGCACATGGTGCAGGGCCGCAGTACAGCGGGGCGGCGTGAACTTCATATCGTAACCATGGCCGAGCCGCCGATCCAGCCGGATCAGGCGTCGGCTGCAGTCGCGATCCCTCTCATACGCGCAGTTACGGTACAGAAGCACAAACACACGGCGTTGGCCACTTGGGTATTGCGAGCGAGGCGCACAGATGTACGTTGGTCACGGGTACGTAGGAGAGGCGATCGGACGCGGGAGAGCTGCAAACCGCAGCACACCAGCTGTCAACGTCGGGCTTTGGGGTTTGGGCAAGGATCAGGCTCTACCGACCCTCGAGATGACGAACTGCAGTAACTGCGCACTATGAATTCAGTGACCCCGCGTTGTATACGCTTTATGTTCGAATTCAGTGACACCGTGTTGTGTACAAGTCAATCCTCGGGTTGACATCCAGTACACTGCTTGCGGCTTAAGTGGTCCACGGTGGTCTAAACGACGACCATCATTGAAATATCAAGGGAAGATTGATATGCCATTGCATATTTCATTCACCTGTAGCACGAATGATAATGCACAAAAAGCGAACAACACGACACTGTTTCTATGCCATGCCTTGGACCACCCGCGGTAATAGCATAGCATGATGGTTTCCTCAACTTGATTTTTTATCACATTAAAAAAAGAACAGTAGCAGTTGAATATGTAAGTAACCGGACCAAAAACAAATATTGAATTTAGAGAAAGGCATAAGCCTTATAACGTTTTCGTTGATGTAAACCCAGCTTGCTGAACGTATAAAACCGCCGCGTAGATATGCCATTACGCTGGGGTGCTCTGGAAAATGAGTCTTTTGTGTTAACCATTTTGCACCGCAATGTTTAACGGAAGAAAATATGAACGGCTGGTACATGTGAAGACAAAGTTGCTAACATGCTACATCGGTCACTATTTCTGGATACACGAAACATTGCGGATAAAAAATACTGATATCCCAAACACATATATGGGTGTAAACTTTGTAAACCTTCACCTAATCTTTTCATTTCAGGGCGTCAGATTGACACACAGAGTATTCATTGCACCGTTTTCCTAGCCACCAAAGTCCATAACGGTAAGACGTGTCGTGTTGATTTAGGTCTGTTCTATTACGTGATCAAAATGTTCGGCCTCGACGGCTCAAACACACATAAATGCACTCGGCAAACTGCTCACAGAGTTCACGTACTGAACCATGGGGATCGCTCGAAATTTGTATTCTCTTGTTGCAGCTACAGCTGTCTTCACAGGCGTGGTCTTGTAGGTCAGCCCACAGAAAAGTTGAGTGGTGAATGGTTAGCGAATGAGCCCGCCCTATCCTCGCTCACGAGGCTCCCCGGCGAGGAGGCCCCGGAGCTACCTGAAAAAGACTGTTAAATTCTAGGGGATCGTTTAGTCTGATGCCACAACCGTGTGTTAGACGAAGCCGTACATCCCTGAAAAGCTTTTTTAGGCAACACAACAATTGAATGAGCAAGTTCCATTGACCTAGGTTCAGGTATGAAAGTCAGATCGAAGTCAAACCTAGCCTGTTTTGTTCCCCCAAGTTTGCGGTATGGGATAGTTTTTTGTGCTCATTTCGAGTTGATTGATAGCAGGAAACGCATTATATATCTTGCAAAAGGTCGCCAATCTAAAGCGACCAAGGTCAATAATTTGTTTTTTAGCAACATGCTTCTTAGCGTAATCGTTGTTGCTTGTTCAAATGCAAAACTCAAGGCAGCCTTGTATGATTTCAGTCACCATGAGCTTCGAAAGGTCAAACAAGGTCGTTCTCGAGTCACTTTGGACACAAACCCGAAGTTTGAGACCCGAAGGTTATGACTTAGGAACCTCAAACTTTGACCTTAGTGATTTTATGTACAGGCAAATACATCCTGCGAATGTGTAATCTCTAGGTCTCTCAGTTTCTGAGACCCCAGCCGGGTCAAATTGACACCCCACCCGAGCGAAGGGTATCGAACCGACAGCGCGGGCGCGTCTTAAACTTGGATGTGTAGTGCCTGAACCTCGTGAGCAGGGACACTGGTTTTATTGTCCTCACTTCTGTGAAAGCACCTTGGAAGCTGTGAGTTGCGTTTGGTGTTGTGTGGTCGGCCGCTCGGTTGCCCAGTAATATGTTCCAGATAACTAAAAGTATTCGTTTTGTAAGTTTCGTAGTGTGTTCAGTATCCTTTTTAATGAGCAGAAGCACGAGACGAACTCAATTCGATTCACTGGAGCACTCAACAAAATATCTTGTTTAGCCTTAGTGGCTGGTACTGCCAGGAGAAACCCAACAGCAATTCACAATCGTTGCCCTCCCGCAGTGTTCTGGAGTAGCGTCGGATCAACGTCATCTGTGGGCACTTGCGGCGTCCACTACGACAGTGAGATGCTGTGTCATAATGCGGCTGTTATTTCTTCTCGAGCAAATAGCTTATCTTTGAACCAAACCAAGATAAACCATTGTTTGATCACATTTTCACGTCCGCCAGCTTAGATTGATTTGATACATTTACACTCGCGTGCCACATTTAACACGCGGTCGGGTGGAGCGGGGTCAAATTGGCCCCCTCCCCTAGAGTTTGTCCCAAATGGTTTCCGAACGGCGCGGCGTAGCCTCCCCAAATTCTGCGTAGCTGTAGACAATTGAATAGCGGATTGAGTGACATAAACAATTTTGATGTACCTAGTGAGGTCGTTGACCTATGACAGGTCAAAGTCAGGCTATGGTCTCAGCGAAGTCCATTTCTAGGCAATCCTTCAATCTGATACGACAACGGAGTGTTAGACGAAGCCATACATCTCGGAGATTCCTTCCTAGGCAACACAAATATTGGATGAGCAAATAACGTTGACCTAATGTCATGTATGCAGATCAGACTAAGGTCATAGCCAACCTGTTTTATTACTCTAGGGCTTCCTGTATGGGATAGTTTCTGGTGCTCATTTCGAATTAATTGATAGCAACAACTGCATTGTACATATTCCATGGACTTTTTAGAGGTCAGAATATGTCATTGACCTCAAATGACCCGGGTCAGCTTTCGCCTTTAGAAACACACTGCCTAACGTAATCTTTGTCGCTTATTTAACTGCAAAATTTAGAGCAGTCTTCTATTATCTTGGTCACCATGACCTTTAAAATGTCAAACAAGGTCACCAACCTTAGATGAGCATGTGACCTTTTGCTTAGAAACAGTTGTCTAGGATGCTGGGGGCACTTTGGAGACCAGCCTGGGATTTTACATTGTTTGACCTTATTTGACCCGAAGATCGTGACCTAGAAACCACGAACTTTATCCTAAGTGAGTTCACGTACAGCCCAATACATCTTGTAAATTTGGTGTTTCTATCTTTCTTAGCTCCCGAGACGGTTTTGTACGGGCGATTTCACGTTTTTGCACGGGCGTATTTACCATAGAATTTTACGGTTCTGTACGGGCGCATTTTCGAATGTAACAGATGGAGAGTGAGATTTTTAGTTGAGAAGCTTTGTTCTATCAACAAATTTGGACGAAATGTGTACACTCAACGAGTGCGCAATAAGAAAAAGCCTTGAACGACGTTAAACTTTCATCATTTAACAACGTGGTTGTTTTTTAATGTCGTCCTTTGTGGCTGATGTTGTCGTTAAATGATGTAATTTGTCCTATCTGGGAGCCAAGGATCATTTCTTACGGTGAGTAGATTGAATGTGACACGCGAACGCGCATATTTAATATCGATTTCACACTACCAGCGTCACATCTTCAGGAGCTGTGACATGTCTGTGAAGAACCCTCGGTTAAATACGGACGTCCGTCTGATATCATGCAAATTGTCGCAACGCTTAAATACTGGACATATGTACAGGGCACCCCAAGTATCATCCCTCAGACTCAAAGTGACATATTGCCATTTGACGTGTCATGTGGGAGACAACGCGAAATGCATCCGGCAGGATGTATTTGCTGACTTCCTTGGGCTTTGCGGCATATTACAACGCATTTGTGCCGTTTTATGTATCTGTCATATATTTTTATGTTTGAGAGCCTCCAAATGCTGTAGATCTGAGCGTCAAAAATTGCCAATAACGAAAAATTGTGCAAGTACATGATACATTTTTGTGCCAATTTCGTCCTGATGAATGGAGTTTGTATTTTTCGCTAACATGCAATGCATGCATGTTACACGTGCGAGGTTGTTATATCCAAGGTTTGGATGCTGCTGGAACACGAACATTTGAAATGTCACGGTATAATATTGGTGGCTGGATGGAGCCATGCGAGGTGAATGTTTGTGGCAAAATTTGTGACAATCAGAGTAGTCTGCGAAGGTGGAAAAACGATCTTCATATGTGACGTATTTAATTTGCATATCGCATTTCGCATGATCAAATGTCACATGACATGTCATGTGACAGACAATGCCCAGATGCATCCTGTACGATGCAGCATTCCTTAGCCTTGGTTTCATGTTGCGACGCTGCTGGTGTCGTTTTCATGCATATGTTATACCTCCCATGCTTGAAAGCCTCTAGAATGCGTAAATTTAAATGTCACAAATTGCCACTCAACAAAAACTGTACACGTACATGATGTGCTTTTTTGTGCTAAATTTCAAGCTGATCGAATGAGTCTCGCTGTCTTATAGCTGGCATGCAATGTCTGTATGTTGACGCGTGCAGGGACGTCATTTCCAAGTTTTCAAGGCTTCTAGAAAACAAACGTTTAAACGCCACGATCTTTTATGTGGTGGTTAGGTGGATTTTCATGAGGCGTATGTTCCTGTCCAGTCGGAGAGCTTTTGGGGTGCCCAATTTTTATGACCTTGAACTTTTACGGTTGTGTGTGCGCGTGATTTCGAATGTGATAGGTGGAAGTGGGATTTTTTATTTGAGATGCTTTGTTCTATCAACGCGCGTGCACCATCAAGAAACCAAATTTGGCCAAGATCTGCGTGGTTAGCGAACGTTTACCAAGAAAAAGCTTTCAACGACGATGAACATTGATGATTCAACGGCGCGATTGTATTTTAATGTCGCACTTTGTGGCTGATATATTTGTAAATGGTGTAACTTGCCGAAGCTGGCAGCCAAGGCTCGTTCATGTCGGTGAATTGCATGAATGTGACACACGAAATTGAATCTGTAATATCAGTCTAACATGGCGAGCATCACATTTCCAGGAGCTGTGAAATGTCTGTGAATAAACCTCGCTTAGAAACGGGCGTCTGTTTGATATCATACAAATTGTTACAGCGCTGAAATTCTGCACATATGTCCAGGACACCCCAAGAAGCACCTCTCAGAATTAAAGTTATGTGCGTCTTGTGTTGCACTCAGCCGAAAAGTCTGTAAACGGCATGGCGTGGTTTTTAGTCCGCCAACATTAATATATCCGTAGAAAAGCCCACGCGTTAAAAGTCCACTGGCACCAATTTTTTGTTGCGTGAAATAAATGCAAGAGAAGCTGCGCGAGCGAAACTAACGCAAGAAAGCAAAGGACCATAACCATAACGAGCGAAAAAGGGGGTGAAAACCTGTGGAGGAATGGATCTGGGAAATAGAATGGGCAAGGTTCATGATTTTGGTTCCACAACTAAAACGACAGTGTCCCACCCCTAAATGTACATGATCCTAATAGTGGTGTGTTTAAGAAGCCTGCTACCTATACTCAGAGTTATACGATTGTTTTTTTTGTTGCCCGGTATTCCTTTCCTGCCCAGTAATCCAGCATAACAAGGATTAGGAGAGATTTTGAGCGGGGGCGGGCTGAAATCAGCATTGTTGGGCTTAGGCCACGTAAAAGTCTATGAAGTAACTCCCTTCGTTGCAGTTCCTTTCTCCGTTCCAACTAAAATAGAATTGAGACTCTGAGTGCCGTTCCAGCGCGCATGAACATTTGCATCCGGTTCAGCAACGCCGCATCAGTTTAACATAACCGCTTTTCATTGGAAGGTTTGAACGGCCTCGTCCGCAACGTGCCGTGTGTCTCTAACCGCCAACCGCCGCATTTGACTTCCGTTTCCATTCCGGCGCTCCGACGCGTGTTTGTATTCAACACGTTCATCCGTGCAAAGCTGAATGTGCTGAGTTTGGTGACTACTTTCGATATCTGAAACAGTGCACGTGATTGTTGAATGCTGCTGATGTATGCGATGGAGTTCTCGAATGAGGAGAAAGTGATGCATCTGGTCAGCGAAGACAAGGATGTTGAGAAATCTCTGCTTTCTCTGCCAACTGAAATTTTGGAACATGTCTTGTGTTTCCTGAGTATAGAAGACCTTGTATCTGTATCACAAGTATGCAGGAGGCTTCACGATGTCCATACTTCAGAAAAAGTATGGAAATTCGGATTTAAGTCCAGGTGAGTGGTCTTGTTAAGGTGTCATTTTGCTGAGAATGTTAACTTTCCAACACTGAAGATTTGGGGTATTCCTACAGCTCACAAGTCAATGGCAGTTGTAATTATTGTCAGATGGAACACAACGAGAACAATTACACAAAAGTACATCAGTTTGATGTATGTGTATATGCATATGCATCCATATTTGTGGCTTGAAGGGATGTCAGCTACATCAGTATCTGTACCAGCAGTTGTGAGCAGTACATCCTTTTTATGCAAACTTAACTGACACTGCATAGTATGTTTAAATGTCTGTAAATTGACTTTTTGATTTTTTGTACTTATTTGTGTATACATTTGTGAGATTGTGTAGTTTTGTGAAGTTAGAGAAACATTGAAGGTCAGACCATATGCAAATCAAAAGGAGGTAAAGTGTCACACATGTATTGATAATTCTTGCTAGGTATATCAAGCTTTTATTTGCCCTGGATGATTTTTTTTGTCATGCAAATGTCACCATCATGAAGAAACATGCTTTCCATTTACCAAATGTGCAATTCACATACAACACTAAGTTTGGGTGTGTTGCATGCTGTGTGTGCTAGGTACAGTGCATGTGTTTAAAAGCAGTGCCTGGAAATGCAGTGCAGCCTATAAGTTAGTTGTAAGCCACAAATTACAAATGACTGAGATAGTGACACCCCTGGTCATAGCCATCACTTATGGTCTTCCTTCATTCAACCTCATTTGGGCCAGTTTTCATTCATTTTTCATTGCATCATGGTGTAGTCCTTCCAACAAGATGCAAAGTATTTTTTGACATTGTTTTTTCCATGCATCATGCTTAAACTATTTCCTTATGCAAAACCTGAACTATCAGCAATGCAATAGCAGTCACATGGATGAAACAGTGAATGGGTAGAGAATGTTGATGGATGCAATAAGTGCAACTCCAACTCAACAAGTGGATAGCATTTTGCCCTTTGTTTTATTGTTTTAAAAGGCTTGTTCACTGTCTTTTCATAGTCTAGGTTCAGGTACAACAGTGTACCCATAAGTGTAATTTGCTGCTCTTAAGTCTTTAGTGTTGACTTTTCTTCTAATTTTCATATCACCAAATTATGCCCCTAGGACTGTTTATCCAGGTTTTGCATTAACAATTTCTGTCAAACCAATGTTGCAGTACATGGAGACTGGGGCTGAGAATGAGTCAGCTGTTTGCAAAACTCATTGGTGGTATTATGGCATATTGAAAGTCATATGGTGTCATACTTTATGGCAAGGTGCTCGAAATCATGCTCCTCATTTCTCGCCATTTCCAGAGAGGGTCTTACATGCGCTGTAATGTTTCAAAGACATCTACACTTCTTTATTCAATCTTCATTGTATTGATCCACAGAGTTTCCCTCCAAGTCACTATTCCATCTCTGAAATGCTTGTCAGCATATTCAACCTGCTAGTGGGATGCTCAAAGCATTTGATCTATCACTATCCTGGGGGCACTCTGTCAGGTATCTAGATGACTAAGGCCAGACTATCTAAGGTTCATGCAGCATAATGTTGAATAGAAGTAAACATTATCATTGCTTTCTATCAGATTACAAACTGTTGCATTCATGCATACTACCACAAGTCTCTATTTCAGGATTTTTAATTTCAGGGTCAATGCCCCCACCTTGTCAGATTCCTGTTTTCACTTGCTTTCAGAGTTAGCCATGGCGAATGTATGGGAGGTTGGCAATTTGCAAACATTATTGATTGTATGCTTCACTGCTCTTTGCATATTCCTTGTGAAGATGGTATTGATTTAATCACCCTCACTGCGCACAGTGCCTTGGCCGAGATTTTCTGAGACAAAAGCGATGTTAAGCCACGTCTTTCATCTAGTAGACCTCCTCCCGAACCCCCTTTTGGCCTCAATGGCGACGCCGTTGTTTTTTCGCAGGTACCCGCGCTTGGTGCAGCCCTCGTGCCGACCTGCCTTGCTGCGCGTGTTTGAGCGGTGCGGATGCAGCTGGCGGCGCACTGCGAGGTTCCGCGCCTCGGCTGGCCATCACCTGCGTACAGCCCTAGCCAAGATGGCTGACAGATGCTACACAGTCGACTGCCTGCCGGACCCCGCCATGGAGGAGTTCCGCAAGCTGGTGCCCGTCCATGGTACCCTGTTCAATCGGGATGCCCTTCTGGAGGTCATCTACTCGCGCCAACACCGTCCGTAAGTTGGATTACATAATCGGTGTGCTGTGGTCTCGGCAGTTTGCTTAATTATAAAATTGGCCAAGCATAAATTGCAAGGCACATATGTGAAGCACTGCCATGTAGTATCTACTTCACTTGACACGTCACGTGCCACTTCACAATTTTAAAGGATATGGTGAAGATCACCCAGTTACTGAAGTGTAGATTTCTTTGCACGCCATGATGGTTATTTGCGAAGCTTCTGAAACTTGTCGTTCCAAACGATAATTGAGTCGTATGGAACGCCGGCGGTAATTTGTGAGGGACCGTGCTGTCCTTGACGACAGTCTCGCCTTTTCATCTCAGTTTTAAATGACAGTTGTATCTCGGATATGTCTGTGAGACGCCAAGAATGGCTCAATTTCTTACTCCCAAGGCCACTGCCATGCCTTGCTCGTGACTTAACGTCGATCATCGCACCGTGCCAGCTTGTCTATATCGCACGTACCAGGCTGGTTTATCCACCATCACCATCATGCACTTATCGTATGTTCTGTTATCACGTAGCTAATGTAAAGACCAAACCAGCCTATTCGCTCCAGCAGTTAAACTCATTGACTTGTAACTAAGCCCCGGACGTCGCACTTTGCTTCGGAACGAGAAAATGCTGTCTGAGGCACGTGTGTAACACTATCCGCTTTTGGGCAGGGATGATGACCTGTCTGTGCGCTACTACGCGCGGATGCTGTTCCGCGAGATCCAGCGAGACGTCGTGCTGCTGCCCATGTTCCGGGAGTACATGCAGCGGCCAGTGCAGCATCTGAACGTGCCCGAAGCCTTCTATCTGATGAGCCTCTGGATGGTTCCGGAGCAAACCGACAACCGAGAGTCCAATCTCCATACGTGAGTCTTTTATCTCTTTTCGAATCGTTCGATTTCCATATGGAATCCTAGGCCTTGCGCGCAAACATTCTGCCAGCTCGGTTGTGTTTCTGATGTGTGTGAAGGTCATGCTAATGGGTGCAAGTTTGCATATGTCAAGTCCCTTTTCTGTGTTCATTCGTGCGGATGACACTCGATTGCAGGCGATGTATCTACGGTTATCGAATCCACCTTTCCCTTTATCACTTGCTCCAGCCAAATACCACGATGTGTTGTGCTAGAAAGGCGTCACCAGAATTTGACATGATTCTAACAAGCGATTTGGTCGAATTTTTGTTGTTTTTTGGTGCTGAATGTGGTATTTGTCCGTGCTGTTCAAACAGCGTGATCGCCGTGATCGCGTATATTATATATCGCCGTCAGGGCGATGGCACACAAGGCACTCATCTCTCCCATTGCTTACGTCTTAGCTTTTTAACGTTCGTATCCCTGTCTCTTGCCCCCCCCCCCCTCCCCCGGAACAAAGATGAACTCGGATGTGCACGTGCGAGTCTTGACCTGGCGTGGTCTCTGCAGTTGCTACAGCAAGATCGCCGGCTTGGTGTTGGATGAGCTGCGTGGACGGCTCCCCGAGCACCCGGCCGCCGCCTGGACTACGTGCAAGAAGAACCCGTTCGGACCCACGATGTGGACGGATGACCAGACGCTGAAGCTGCTGAACGCGATGAACGTGGTGCTGTATGACCAGCTGGCCCTGATGAAGGAGGGCGGACCGGAGGACGGATCGGCTTCCGAACTGAGCTCGCTGGTAAGTGGATTGCAATGAAGATTAATCCTCGTTCCTTGCACGTTTGAATGGGTGAAGTCACGTACAGAACATGTGCAGACTTCTATGTCTGATCTGTTTTTCTTCGTGTTGTTCTCAATGGTGGGCTGTGACTTGAAAAACAATGCTGTCAGCCATACGTTCCCGTCCGTTTGCCCTGAGGCGTATTACTGTGCTCCTCTCAGATGGCGCAACACCGAACACGCTATTGTGATGTGTGCACAATCTCGAACGGTGACGGTGATGATTGACTATGATAACCATGATTAAGCGCTTGCTCATGCGGTTGTCACCAACATGTGTTGTTTTGGCTGGGTCAGTGTGGTTTAATTTA